>NW_027422202.1:0-240647 GCF_037893015.1 Macrotis lagotis | reverse complement strand
AGGCACGGCACCGCAAGGGGAAACAAGGCTAAGGCACGACAACGCACATCTTGGGAATCCACGGATAGGGAAGGAAAGGGTAACGGAAGACAAGGCACGGTGAGGCAAGGCAAGGCTATTGCACGACAACGCACGTCTAGGCAATGCACGGCAAGGCAAGGAAAGGGTAACACAAGCCAAGGTACGGTCAGGCGAGGCAAGGCTAAGGCACGAAAACGTAAGGCTAGGCAATGAACGGAAGGCAAGCAAAGAGTAACGGAAGGCAAGGAAGCCAAGGGAAAGCAAGGGAAGGCAAGGGTAACGGAAGGAACGGCACGGCAAGGGGAAACAAGGCTAAGGCACGACAACGCACGGCTAGGCAATGCACGGCAAGGCAAGGAAAGGGTAACGCAAGGCAAGGCACGGTCAGGCGAGGCAAGGCTAATGCACGACAACGCAAGCAAATGCACGGCAAAGCAAGGAAAGGGTAACGAAAGGCAAGGCAGGGTCAGGCGAGGCAAGGCTAAGGCAATGCACGGAAGGCAAGCAAAGAGTAACGGAAGGCAAGGAAGGCAAGGCAAAGCAAGGCAACGCAAGCAAGGCTATGGCAAGGTGAAACAAGCCTAAGGCACGACAACGCACGGCTAGGCAATGCACGGAAAGGAAAGGAAAGGGTAACGCCAGCCAAGGCACGGTCAGGCAAGGCAAGCATAATGCACGACAACGCAAGGATAGGCAGTGCACGGTAAGGCAAGGAAAGAGTAACGGAAGGAAAGGAAGGCAAGGCAAATCCAGGCAAGGCAAGTGGAACAAAAGGCACGGCACGGCAAGGGGAAACAAGGCTAAGGCAGGACAACGCACGGCTAGGCAATGCAAGGCAAGGCAAGGAAAGGGTAACGCAAGGCAAGGCACTGTCAGGCGAGGCAAGGCTAATGCACGACAACGCAAGGCTAGGCAGTGCACGGTTAGGCAAGGAAAGAGTAACGGAAGGAAAGGAAGGCAAGGCAAAGCAAGGCAAGGCAAGTGTAACAAAAGGCACGGCACGGCAAGGGGAAACAAGGCTAAGGCACGGCAACGCACGGCTAGGAAATGCACGGCCAGGCAAGAAAGGGTAACGCAAACCAAGGCACGGTGAGGCAAGGCAAGTCTAATGCACGACAACACAAGGCTAGGCAATGCACGGAAGGCAAGGAAAGAGTAACGGAAGGCAAAGAATGCAAGGCAAAGCAAGGCAACGCAAGCAAGGATATGGAAAGGAGAAAAAAAGGCTAAGGCACGACAACGCAAGGCTAGGCAATGCACGGAAGGCAAGCAAAGAGTAACGGAAGTAAAGGAAGGCAAGGCAAAGCAAGGCAACGCAAGCAAGGCTATGGCAAGGTGAAACAAGGCTAAGGCACGACAACGCACAGCTAGGGAATCCACGGATAGGGAAGGAAAGGGTAACGCAAGGCAAGGCACGGTGAGGCAAGGCAAGGCTAATGCACGACAATGCACGGCTAGGCAATGCACGGCAAGGCAAGGAAAGGGTAACGCAAGGGAAGGCACGGTCAGGCGAGGCAAGGCAAAGGCACGACAACGCAAGGCTAGGCAATGCACGGAAGGCAAGCAAAGAGTAACGGAAGGCAAGGAAGGCAAGGGAAAGCAAGGCAAGGCAAGGGTAACGGAAGGAACGGCTCGGCAAGGGGAAACAAGGCTAAGGCACGGCAACGCACGGCTAGGCAATGCACGGCCAGGCAAGGAAAGGGTAACGCAAAGCAAGGCACTGTCAGGCGAGGCAAGGCTAAGGCACGAAAACGCAAGGCTGGGCAATGCACGGAAGGTAAGCAAAGAGTAACGGGAGCCAAGGAAAGCAAGGGAAAGCAAGGCAAGGTAAGGGTATTGGAAGGAACGGCACGGCAAGGGGAAACAAGGCTAAGGCACGACAACGCACGGCTAGGCGATACATGGCAAGGCAAGGAAAGAGTAACGCAAGGCAAGGCACGGTGAGGCAAGGCAAGGCTAATGCACGACAACGCACGGCTAGGCAATGCACGGCAAGGCAAGGAAAGAGTAACGGAAGGCAAGGAAGGCAAGGCAAAGCAAGGCAACGCAAGCAAGTCTATGGCAAGGTGAAACAAGGCTAAGGCACGAGAACACACGTTTAGGCAATGCACGGAAAGGCAAGGAAAGGGTAACGCAAGGCAGGGCACTGTCAGGCGAGGCAAGGCTAAGGCACGACAACGCAAGGCTAGGCAATGCACGGAAGGTAAGCAAAGAGTAACGGAAGTCAAGGAAAGCAAGGGAAAGCAAGGCAAGGTAAGGGTAACGCCAGGCAAGGAACGGTCAGGCAAGGCAAGGCTAATGCACGACAACGCAAGTCTAGGCAGTGCACGGTAAGGCAAGGAAAGAGTAACGGAAGGAAAGGAAGGCAAGGCAAATCCAGCCAAGGCAAGTGTAACAAAAGGCAAGTCACTGCAAGGGGAAACAAGGCTAAGGCACGACAACGCACGGCTATACAATGCACGGCAAGGCAAGGAAAGGGTAACGCAAGGCAAGGCACTGTGAGGCAAGGCAAGGCTAATGCACGACAACGCAAGGCTAGGCAATGCACGGCAAGGCAAGGAAAGGGTAACGAAAGGCAAGGCAGGGTCAGGCGAGGCAAGGCTAAGGCACGACAACGCAAGGCTAGGCAATGCACGGAAGGCAAGCAAAGAGTAACGGAAGGCAAGGAAGGCAAGGGAAAGCAAGGCAACGCAAGCAAGGCTATGGAAAGGTGAAAAAAGGCTAAGGCACGACAACGCAAGGCTAGGCAATGCACGGCAAGGCAAGGAAAGGGTAACGAAAGGCAAGGCAGGGTCAGGCAAGGCAAGGCTAATGCAGGACAACGCAAGGCTAGGCAATGCACGGCAAGGCAAAGAAGGGGTAACGCAAGGCAAGGCACGGTCAGGCGAGGCAAGGCTAAGGCACGAAAACGCAAGGCTAGGCAATGAACGGAAGGCAAGCAAAGAGTAACTGAAGGCAAGGAAGGCAAGGGAAAGCAAGGAGAGGCAAGGGTAACGGAAGGAACGGCACGGTAAGGGGAAACAAAGCTAAGGCACGACAACACAGGGCTAGGCAATGCACGGCAAGGAAAGGAAAGGGTAACGCAAGGCAAGGCATGGTCAGGCGAGGCAAGGCTAATGCACGACAACGCAAGGCTAGGCAATGCACGGCAAGGCAAGGAAAGGGTAACGAAAGGCAAGGCAGGGTCAGGCGAGGCAAGGCTAAGGCAATGAACGGAAGGCAAGCAAAGAGTAACGGAAGGCAAGGAAGGCAAGGCAAAGCAAGGCAACGCAAGCAAGGCTATGGCAAGGTGAAACAAGGCTAAGGCACGACAACGCACAGCTAGGGAATCCACGGATAGGGAAGGAAAGGGTAACGCAAGGCAAGGCACGGTGAGGCAAGGCAAGGCTAATGCACGACAACGCACGGCTAGGCAATGCACGGCAAGGCAAGGAATGGGTAACGCAAGGCAAGGCACGGTCAGGCGAGGCAAGGCTAATGCACGACAACGCAAGGCTAGGCAATGCACGGAAGGCAAGCAAAGAGTAACGGAAGGCAAGGAAGGCAAGGGAAAGCAAGGGAAGGCAAGGGTAACGGAAGGAACGGCACGGTAAGGGGAAACAAAGCTAAGGCACGACAACGCAGGGCTAGGCAATGCACGGCAAGGAAAGGAAAGGGTAACGCAAGGCAAGGCATGGTCAGGCGAGGCAAGGCTAATGCACGACAACGCAAGGCTAGGCAATGCACGGCAAATCAAGGAAAGGGTAACGAAAGGCAAGGCAGGGTCAGGCGAGGCAAGGCTAAGGCAATGCACGGAAGGCAAGCAAAGAGTAACGGAAGGCAAGGAAGGCAAGGCAAAGCAAGGCAACGCAAGCAAGTCTATGGCAAGGTGAAACAAGCCTAAGGCACGACAACGCACGGCTAGGCAATGCACGGCAAGGCAAGGAAAGGGTAACGCAAGGCAAGGCACTGTCAGGCGAGGCAAGGCTAATGCACGACAACGCAAGGCTAGGCAGTGCACGGTTAGGCAAGGAAAGAGTAACGGAAGGAAAGGAAGGCAAGGCAAAGCAAGGCAAGGCAAGTGTAACAAAAGGCACGGCACGGCAAGGGGAAACAAGGCTAAGGCACGGCAACGCACGGCTAGGAAATGCACGGCCAGGCAAGAAAGGGTAACGCAAACCAAGGCACGGTGAGGCAAGGCAAGTCTAATGCACGACAACACAAGGCTAGGCAATGCACGGAAGGCAAGGAAAGAGTAACGGAAGGCAAAGAATGCAAGGCAAAGCAAGGCAACGCAAGCAAGGATATGGAAAGGTGAAAAAAGGCTAAGGCACGACAACGCAAGGCTAGGCAATGCACGGAAGGCAAGCAAAGAGTAACGGAAGTAAAGGAAGGCAAGGCAAAGCAAGGCAACGCAAGCAAGGCTATGGCAAGGTGAAACAAGGCTAAGGCACGACAACGCACAGCTAGGGAATCCACGGATAGGGAAGGAAAGGGTAACGCAAGGCAAGGCACGGTGAGGCAAGGCAAGGCTAATGCACGACAACGCACGGCTAGGCAATGCACGGCAAGGCAAGGAAAGGGTAACGCAAGGCAGAGCACTGTCAGGCGAGGCAAGGCTAAGGCACGACAACGGAAGGCTAGGCTATGCACGGAAGGTAAGCAAAGAGTAACGGAAGCCAAGGAAAGCAAGGGAAAGCAAGGCAAGGTAAGGGTAAGGGAAGGAACGGCACGGCAAGGGGAAACAAGGCTAAGGCACGACAACGAACGGCTAGGCAATGCACGGCAAGGCAAGGAAAGGGTAACGCAAGGCAAGGCACGGTGAGGCAAGGCAAGGCTAATGCACGACAACGCAAGGCTAGGCAATGCACAGCAAGGCAAGGAAAGGGTAACGAAAGGCAAGGCAGGGTCAGGGGAGGCAAGGCTAAGGCACGACAACGCAAGGCTAGGCAATGCACGGAAGGCAAGCAAAGAGTAACGGAAGGCAAGGAAGGCAAGGCAAAGCAAGGCAACGCAAGCAAGGCTATGGCAAGGTGAAAAAAGGCTAAAGCACGACAACGCAAGGCTAAGCAATGCACGGAAGGCAAGCAAAGAGTAACGGAAGGCAAGGAAGGCAAGGGAAAGCAAGGCAAGGCAAGGGTAACGGAAGGAAAGGCACGGCAAGGGGAAACAAGGCTAAGGCACGACAACGCACGGCTAGGTAATGCACGGCAAGGCAAGGAAAGGGTAACGCAAGACAAGGCACGGTGAGGCAAGGCAAGGCTAATGCACGACAACGCAGGGCTAGGCAATGCACGGCAAGGCAAGGAAAGGGTAACGCAAGCCAAGGCACGGTCAGGCGAGGCAAGGCTAAGGCACGAAAACGCAAGGCTAGGCAATGAACGGAAGGCAAGCAAAGAGTAACTGAAGGCAAGGAAGGCAAGGGAAAGCAAGGGAAGGCAAGGGTAACGGAAGGAACGGCACGGCAAGGGGAAACAAGGCTAAGGCACGACAACGCATGGCTAGGCAATGCACGGCAAGGAAAGGAAAGGGTAACGCAAGGCAAGGCATGGTCAGGCGAGGCAAGGCTAATGCACGACAACGCAAGGCTAGGCAATGCACGGCAAAGCAAGGAAAGGGTAACGAAAGGCAAGGCAGGGTCAGGCGAAGCAAGGCTAAGGCAATGCACGGAAGGCAAGCAAAGAGTAACGGAAAGCAAGGAAGGCAAGGGAAATCAAGGCAAGGCAAGGGTAACGGAAGGAACCGCTCGGCAAGGGTAAACAAGGCTAAAGAACGGCAACGCACGGCTAGGCAATGCACGGCCAGGCAAGAAAAGGGTAACGGAAGGTAAGAAAGGCAAAGGAAAGCAAAGAAAGGCAAGTGTAACGGAAGGAACGGCACGGCAAGGGGAAACAAGGCTACGGCAGGACAACGCACGGCTAGGCAATGCAAGGCAAGGCAAGGAAAGGGTAACGCAAGGCAAGGCACTGTCAGGCGAGGCAAGGCTAATACACGACAACGCAAGGCTAGGCAATGCACGGAAGGCAAGCAAAGAGTAACGGAAGGCAAGGAAGGCAAGGCAAAGCAAGGCAACGCAAGCAAGGCTATGGCAAGGTGAAACAAGGCTAAGGCACGACAACGCACAGCTAGGCAATGCACGGAAAGGCAAGGAAAGGGTAACGCCAGGCAAAGCACGGTCATGCAAGGCAAGACTAATGCACGACAACGCAAGGATAGGCAGTGCACGGTAAGGCAAGGAAAGAGTAACGGAAGGAAAGTAAGGCAAGGCAAATCCAGGCAAGGCAAGTGGAACAAAAGGCACGGCACGGCAAGGGGAAACAAGGCTACGGCAGGACAACGCACGGCTAGGCAATGCAAGGCAAGGCAAGGAAAGGGTAACGCAATGCAAGGCACTGTCAGGCGAGGCAAGGCTAATGCACGACAAGGCAAGGTTAGGCAGTGCACGGTTAGGCAAGGAAAGAGTAACGGAAGGAAAGGAAGGCAAGGCAAAGCAAGGCAAGGCAAGTGTAACAAAAGGCACGGCACGGCAAGGGGAAACAAGGCTAAGGCACGGCAACGCACGGCTAGGAAATGCACGGCCAGGCAAGAAAGGGTAACGCAATCCAAGGCACGGTGAGGCAAGGCAAGTCTAATGCACGACAACACAAGGCTAGGCAATGCACGGAAGGTAAGGAAAGAGTAACGGAAGGCAAAGAATGCAAGGCAAAGCAAGGCAACGCAAGCAAGTATATGGAAAGGTGAAAAAAGGCTAAGGCACGACAACGCAAGGCTAGGCAATGCACGGAAGGCAAGCAAAGAGTAACGGAAGTAAAGGAAGCCAAGGCAAAGCAAGGCAACGCAAGAAAGGCTATGGCAAGGTGAAACAAGGCTAAGGCACGACAACGCACAGCTAGGGAATCCACGGATAGGGAAGGAAAGGGTAACGCAAGGCAAGGCACGGTGAGGCAAGGCAAGGCTAATGCACGACAACGCACGGCTAGGCAATGCACGGCAAGGCAAGGAAAGGGTAACGAAAGGCAAGGCAGGGTCAGGCGAGGCAAGGCTAAGGCACGACAACGCAAGGCTAGGCAATGCACGGAAGGCAAGCAAAGAGTAACGGAAGGCAAGGAAGGCAAGGCAAAGCAAGGCAACGCAAGCAAGGCTATGGCAAGGTGAAACAAGGCTAAGGCACGACAACGCACGGCTAGGCAGTGCACGGCTAGGCAAGGAAAGAGTAACGGAAGGCAAGGAAGGCAAGGGAAAGCAAGGCAAGGCAAGAGTAACGGAAGGCACGGCACCGCAAGGGGAAACAAGGCTAAGGCACGACAACGCACAGCTAGGGAATCCACGGATAGGGAAGGAAAGGGTAACGCAAGGCAAGGCACGGTGAGGCAAGGCAAGGCTAATGCACGACAACGCACGGCTAGGCAATGCACGGCCAGGCAAGTAAAGGGTAACGCAAGGCAAGGCACTGTCAGGCGAGGCAAGGCTAAGGCACGACAACGCAAGGCTAGGCAATGCACGGCAAGGCAAGGAAAGGGTAACGCAAGGCAAGGCACGGTCAGGCGAGGCAAGGCTAAGGCAGGACAACGCAAGGCTAGGCAATGCACGGAAGGCAAGCAAAGAGTAACGGAAGGCAAGGAATGCAAGGCAAAGCAAGGCAACGCAAGCAAGGCTATGGCAAGGTGAAAAAAGGCTAAAGCACGACAACGCAAGGCTAAGCAATGCACGGAAGGCAAGCAAAGAGTAACGGAAGGCAAGGAAGGCAAGGGAAAGCAAGGCAAGGCAAGGGTAACGGAAGGAAAGGCACGGCAAGGGGAAACAAGGCTAAGGCACGACAACGCACGGCTAGGTAATGCACGGCAAGGCAAGGAAAGGGTAACGCAAGGCAAGGCACGGTGAGGCAAGGCAAGGCTAATGCACGACAACGCACGGCTAGGCAATGCACGGCAAGGCAAGGAAAGAGTAACGGAAGGCAAGGAAGGCAAGGCAAAGCAAGGCAACGCAAGCAAGGCTATGGCAAGGTGAAACAAGGCTAAGGCACGACAACGCACGTCTAGGCAATGCACGGCAAGGCAAGGAAAGGGTAACGCAAGGCAAGGCACGGTGAGGCAAGGCAAGGCTAATGCAGGACAACGCAGGGCTAGGCAATGCACGGCAAGGCAAGGAAAGGGTAACGCAAGCCAAGGTACGGTCAGGCGAGGCAAGGCTAAGGCACGAAAACGCAAGGCTAGGCAATGAACGGAAGGCAAGCAAAGAGTAACGGAAGGCAAGGAAGGCAAGGGAAAGCAAGGGAAGGCAAGGGTAACGGAAGGAACGGCACGGTAAGGGGAAACAAAGCTAAGGCACGACAACACAGGGCTAGGCAATGCACGGAAAGGAAAGGAAAGGGTAACGCAAGGCAAGGCATGGTCAGGCGAGGCAAGGCTAAGGCACGACAACGCACGGCTAGGCAATGCACGGCAGGCAAGGAAAGGGTAACAGAAGGCAAGGCAGGGTCAGGCGAGGCAAGGCTAAGGCAATGC
The DNA here is from genome assembly GCF_037893015.1 of Macrotis lagotis. NCBI lineage: Eukaryota > Metazoa > Chordata > Mammalia > Peramelemorphia > Peramelidae > Macrotis > Macrotis lagotis. The sequence goes on along the minus strand of NW_027422202.1, from coordinate 232,143 downwards.
ACGGAAGGCAAGCAAAGAGTAACGGAAGGCAAGGAAGGCAAGGCAAAGCAAGGCAACGCAAGCAAGTCTATGGCAAGGTGAAACAAGGCTAAGGCACGACAACGCACGGCTAGGCAATGCACGGAAAGGCAAGGAAAGGGTAACGCCAGCCAAGGCACGGTCAGGCAAGGCAAGGCTAATGCACGACAACGCAAGGATAGGCAGTGCACGGTAAGGCAAGGAAAGAGTAACGGAAGGAAAGGAAGGCAAGGCAAATCCAGGCAAGGCAAGTGTAACAAAAGGCACGGCACGGCAAGGGGAAACAAGGCTAAGGCAGGACAACGCACGGCTAGGCAATGCACGGCAAGGCAAGGAAAGGGTAACGCAAGGCAAGGCACTGTCAGGCGAGGCAAGGCTAAGGCACGACAACGCAAGGCTAGGCAATGCACGGAAGGTAAGCAAAGAGTAACGGAAGCCAAGGAAAGCAAGGGAAAGCAAGGCAAGGTAAGGGTAACGCCAGGCAAGGCACGGTCAGGCAAGGCAAGGCTAATGCACGACAACGCACGGCTAGGCAATGCACAGCAAGGCAAGGAAAGGGTAACGAAAGGCAAGGCAGGGTCAGGGGAGGCAAGGCTAAGGCACGACAACGCAAGGCTAGGCAATGCACGGAAGGCAAGCAAAGAGTAACGGAAGGCAAGGAAGGCAAGGCAAAGCAAGGCAACGCAAGCAAGGCTATGGCAAGGTGAAACAAGGCTAAGGCACGACAACGCACGGCTAGGCAGTGCACGGCTAGGCAAGGAAAGAGTAACGGAAGGCAAGGAACGCAAGGGAAAGCAAGGCAAGGCAAGAGTAACGGAAGGCACGGCACCGCAAGTAGAAACAAGGCTAAGGCACGACAACGCACAGCTAGGGAATCCACGGATAGGGAAGGAAAGGGTAACGCAAGGCAAGGCACGGTGAGGCAAGGCAAGGCTAATGCACGACAACGCACGGCTAGGCAATGCACGGCCAGGCAAGTAAAGGGTAACGCAAGGCAAAGCACGGTGAGGGAAGGCAAGGATAATGCACGAAAACGCACGGCTAGGCAATGCACGGCAAGGCAAGGAAAGGGTAACGCAAGGCAAGGCACGGTCAGGCGAGGCAAGGCTAAGGCAGGACAACGCAAGGCTAGGCAATGCACGGAAGGCAAGCAAAGAGTAACGGAAGGCAAGGAATGCAAGGCAAAGCAAGGCAACGCAAGCAAGGCTATGGCAAGGTGAAAAAAGGCTAAGGCACGACAACGCAAGGCTAGGCAATGCACGGAAGGCAAGCAAAGAGTAACGGAAGGCAAGGAAGGCAAGGGAAAGCAAGGCAAGGCAAGGGTAACGGAAGGAAAGACACGGCAAGGGGAAACAAGGCTAAGGCACGACAACGCACGGCTAGGCAATGCACGGCAAGGCAAGGAAAGGGTAACGCAAAGCAAGGCACGGTGAGGCAAGGCAATGCTAATGCACGACAACGCACGGCTAGGCAATGCACGGCAAGGCAAGGAAAGAGTAACGGAAGGCAAGGAAGGGAAGGGAAAGCAAGGCAACGCAAGCAAGTCTATGGCAAGGTGAAACAAGGCTAAGGCACGAGAACACACGTTTAGGCAATGCACGGCAAGGCAAGGAAAGGGTAACGCAAGACAAGGCACGGTGAGGCAAGGCAAGGCTAATGCAGGACAACGCAGGGCTAGGCAATGCACGGCAAGGCAAGGAAAGGGTAACGCAAGCCAAGGCACGGTCAGGCGAGGCAAGGCTAAGGCACGACAACGCAAGGCTAGGCAATGAACGGAAGGCAAGCAAAGAGTAACTGAAGGCAAGGAAGGCAAGGGAAAGCAAGGGAAGGCAAGGGTAACGGAAGGAACGGCACGGTAAGGGGAAACAAAGCTAAGGCACGACAACACAGGGCTAGGCAATGCACGGAAAGGAAAGGAAAGGGTAACGCAAGGCAAGGCATGGTCAGGCGAGGCAAGGCTAATGCACGACAACGCAAGGCTAGGCAATGCACGGCAAACCAAGGAAAGGGTAACGAAAGGCAAGGCAGGGTCAGGCGAGGGAAGGCTAAGGCAATGCAACGCAAGGCAAGGCAATGCACGGCAAGGCAAGGAAGGCAAGGCAAAGCAAGGCAACGCAAGCAAGTCTATGGCAAGGTGAAACAAGGCTAAGGCACGACAACGCACGGCTAGGCAATGCACGGAAAGGCAAGGAAAGGGTAACGCAAGGCAAGGCACGGTGAGGCAAGGCAAGGCTAATTCACGACAACGCAAGGATAGGCAGTGCACGGTAAGGCAAGGAAAGAGTAACGGAAGGAAAGGAAGGCAAGGCAAATCCAGGCAAGGCAAGTGTAACAAAAGGCACGGCACGGCAAGGGGAAACAAGGCTAAGGCACGACAACGCACGGCTAGGCAATGCACGGCAAGGCAAGGAAAGGGTAACGCAAGGCAGGGCACTGTCAGGCGAGGCAAGGCTAAGGCACGACAACGCAAGGCTAGGCTATGCACGGAAGGTAAGCAAAGAGTAACGGAAGCCAAGGAAAGCAAGGGAAAGCAAGGCAAGGTAAGGGTAACGCAAGGCAAGGCACGGTGAGGCAAGGCAAGGCTAATGCACGACAACGCAAGGCTAGGCAATGCACAGCAAGGCAAGGAAAGGGTAACGAAAGGCAAGGCAGGGTCAGGGGAGGCAAGGCTAAGGCACGACAACGCAAGGCTAGGCAATGCACGGAAGGCAAGCAAAGAGTAACGGAAGGCAAGGAAGGCAAGGTAAAACAAGGCAACACAAGCAAGGCTATGGCAAGGTGAAACAAGGCTAAGGCACGACAACGCACGGCTAGGCAGTGAACGGCTAGGCAAGGAAAGAGTAACGGAAGGCAAGGAAGGCAAGGGAAAGCAAGGCAAGGCAAGAGTAACGGAAGGCACGGCACCGCAAGTAGAAACAAGGCTAAGGCACGACAACGCACAGCTAGGGAATCCACGGATAGGGAAGGAAAGGGTAACGCAAGGCAAGCACGGTGAGGCAAGGCCAGGCTAATGCACGACAACGCACGGCTAGGCAATGCACGGCAAGGCAAGGAAAGGGTAACGCAAGGCAAGGCACGGTGAGGGAAGGCAAGGATAATGCACGACAACGCACGGCTAGGCAATGCACGGCAAGGCAAGGAAAGGGTAACGCAAGGCAAGGCACGGTCAGGCGAGGCAAGGCTAAGGCAGGACAACGCAAGGCTAGGCAATGCACGGAAGGCAAGCAAAGAGTAACGGAAGGCAAGGAATGCAAGGCAAAGCAAGGCAACGCAAGCAAGGCTATGGCAAGGTGAAAAAAGGCTAAGGCACGACAACGCAAGGCTAAGCAATGCACGGAAGGCAAGCAAAGAGTAACGGAAGGCAAGGAAGGCAAGGGAAAGCAAGGCAAGGCAAGGGTAACGGAAGGAAAGGCACGGCAAGGGGAAACAAGGCTAAGGCACGACAACGCACGGCTAGGTAATGCACGGCAAGGCAAGGAAAAGGTAATGCAAGACAAGGCACGGTGAGGCAAGGCAAGGCTAATGCACGACAACGCACGGCTAGGCAATGCACGGCAAGGCAAGGAAAGAGTAACGGAAAGCAAGGAAGGGAAGGGAAAGCAAGGCAACGCAAGCAAGGCTATGGCAAGGTGAAACAAGGCTAAGGCACGACAACGCACGGCTAGGCAATGCACGGCAAGGCAAGGAAAGGGTAACGCAAGGCAAGGCACGGTGAGGCAAGGCAAGGCTAATGCAGGACAACGCACGGCTAGGCAATGCACGGCAAGGCAAGGAAAGGGTAACGCAAGCCAAGGCACGGTCAGGCGAGGCAAGGCTAAGGCACGAAAACGCAAGGCTAGGCAATGAACGGAAGGCAAGCAAAGAGTAACTGAAGGCAAGGAAGGCAAGGGAAAGCAAGGGAAGGCAAGGGTAACGGAAGGAACGGCACGGTAAGGGGAAACAAAGCTAAGGCACGACAACACAGGGCTAGGCAATGCACGGCAAGGAAAGGAAAGGGTAACGCAAGGCAAGGCATGGTCAGGCGAGGCAAGGCTAATGCACGACAACGCAAGGCTAGGCAATGCACGGTTAGGCAAGTAAAGAGCAAGGCAAGGAAAGGGTAACGAAAGGCAAGGCAGGGTCAGGCGAGGCAAGGCTAAGGCAATGCACGGAAGGCAAGCAAAGAGTAACGGAAGGCAAGGAAGGCAAGCCAAAGCAAGGCAACGCAAGCAAGTCTATGGCAAGGTGAAACAAGCCTAAGGCACGACAACGCACGGCTAGGCAATGCACGGAAAGGCAAGGAAAGGGTAACGCCAGCCAAGGCACGGTCAGGCAAGGCAAGGCTAATGCACGACAACGCAAGGATAGGCAGTGCACGGTAAGGCAAGGAAAGAGTAACGGAAGGAAAGGAAGGCAAGGCAAATCCAGGCAAGGCAAGTGGAACAAAAGGCACGGCACGGCAAGGGGAAACAAGGCTACGGCAGGACAACGCACGGCTAGGCAATGCAAGGCAAGGCAAGGAAAGGGTAACGCAAGGCAAGGCACTGTCAGGCGAGGCAAGGCTAATGCACGACAACGCAAGGCTAGGCAGTGCACGGTTAGGCAAGGAAAGAGTAACGGAAGGAAAGGAAGGCAAGGCAAAGCAAGGCAAGGCAAGTGTAACAAAAGGCACGGCACGGCAAGGGGAAACAAGGCTAAGGCACGGCAACGCACGGCTAGGAAATGCACGGCCAGGCAAGAAAGGGTAACGCAAACCAAGGCACGGTGAGGCAAGGCAAGTCTAATGCACGACAACACAAGGCTAGGCAATGCACGGAAGGCAAGCAAAGAGTAACGGAAGGCAAAGAATGCAAGGCAAAGCAAGGCAACGCAAGCAAGGCTATGGCAAGGTGAAAAAAAGGCTAAGGCACGACAACGCAAGGCTAGGCAATGCACGGAAGGCAAGCAAAGAGTAACGGAAGGCAAGGAAGGCAAGGCAAAGCAAGGCAACGCAAGCAAGGCTATGGCAAGGTGAAACAAGGCTAAGGCACGACAACGCACAGCTAGGGAATCCAAGGATAGGGAAGGAAAGGGTAACGCAATGCAAGGCGCGGTGAGGCAAGGCAAGGCTTATGCACGACAATGCACGGCTAGGCAATGCACGGCAAGGCAAGGAAAGGGTAACGCAAGGCAAGGCACGGTCAGGCGAGGCAAGGCTAAGGCACGACAACGCAAGGCTAGGCAATGCACGGAAGGCAAGCAAAGAGTAACGGAAGGCAAGGAAGGCAAGGGAAAGCAAGGGAAGGCAAGAGTAACGGAAGGAACGGCACGGCAAGGGGAAACAAGGCTAAGGCACGACAACGCACGGCTAGGCAATGCACGGCAAGGCAAGGAAAGGGTAACGCAAGGCAAGGCATGGTCAGGCGAGGCAAGGCTAATGCACGACAACGCAAGGCTAGGCAATGCACGGCAAAGCAAGGAAAGGGTAACGAAAGGCAAGGCAGGGTCAGGCGAGGCAAGGCTAAGGCAATGCACGGAAGGCAAGCAAAGAGTAACGGAAGGCAAGGAATGCAAGCCAAAGCAAGGCAACGCAAGCAAGTCTATGGCAAGGTGAAACAAGGCTAAGGCACGAGAACGGACGGCTAGGCAATGCACGGCAAGGCAAGGAAAGAGTAACGGAAGGCAAGGAATACAAGGCATAGCAAGGCAACGCAAGCAAGGCTATGGCAAGGTGAAAAAAGGCTAAAGCACGACAACGCAAGGCTAGGCAATGCACGGAAGGCAAGCAAAGAGTAACGGAAGGCAAGGAAGGCACGGCACGGCAAGGGGAAACAAGGCTAATGCACGACAACGCACGGCTAGGCAATGCACGGCAAGGCAAGGAAAGGGTAACGCAAGGCAAGGCACGGTCAGGCGAGGCAAGGCTAAGGCACGACAACGCAAGGCTAGGCAATGCACGACAATGCAAGGAAAGCTTAAAGGAAAGGAAGGCACGGTCAGGCGAGATAAGGCTAAGGCACGACAACGCAAGGCTAGGCAATGCACGGAAGGGAAGCAAAGAGTAACGGAAGGTAAGGAAGGCAAGGAAAAGCAAGGAAAGGCAAGGGTAACGGAAGGAACGGCACGGCAAGGGGAAACAAGGCTAAGGCACGGCAACGCGGGCTAGGCAATTCACGGCAAGGCAAGGAAAGGGTAACGCATGGGCAAGCACGGTCAGGCGAGGCAAGGCTAAGGCACGACAACGCAAGGCTAGGCAATGCACGGAAAGCAAGCAAGGAGTAACGGAACGCAAGGAAGGAAAGGGAAAGCAAGGGAAGGCAAGGGTAACGGAAGGAACGGCACGGCAAGGGGCAACAAGGCTAAGGCACGAGAAGGCAGGTCTAGGCAATTCACCGCAAGGCAAGGAAAGGGTAACGCAAGGTAAGGCACGGTCAGGTGAGGCAAGGCTAATGCACGACAATGCAAAGCTAGGCAGTGCACGGCAAGGGAAGGAAAGAGTAACGGAAGGAAAGGAAGGCAAGGCAAAGCCAGGCAAGGCAAGTGTAACAAAAGGCACGGCACGGCAAGGGGAAACAAGGCTAAGGCACGACAACGCAAGGCTAGGCAATGCACGGCAAGACAAGGAATGGGTAACGCAATTCAAGGCTCGGACAGGCGAGGTAAGGATAAGGCACGACAACGCAAGTCTAGGCAATGCACGGAAGGCAAGCAAAGAGTAACGGAAGGTAAGGAAGGCAAGGGAAAGCAAGGAAAGGCAAGTGTAACGGAAGGAACGGCATGGCAAGTGGAAACAAGGCTAAGGCACGACAACGCACGCTAGGCAGTGCACGGCAAGGCAAGGAAAGGGTAACGCATGGGAAAGCACGGTCAGGCGAAGCAAGCCTAAGGCATGACAACGCAAGGCTAGGCAATGCACGGAAAGCAAGCAAAGAGTAACGGAACGCAAGGAAGGCAAGGGAAAGCAAGGGTAACGGAAGGAACGGCACGGCAAGGGGTAACAAGGCTAAGGCACGACAACGCAGGGCTAGGCAATTCACGGCAAGGCAAGGAAAGAGCAACGGAAGGAAAGGAAGGCAAGGAAAGCCAGGCAAGGCAAGTGTAACAAAAGGCACGCAACGGCAAGGGGAAAGAAGGCTAAGGCACGACAACACACGGCTAGGAAATGCACGGCAAGGCAAGGAAAGGGTAACGCAAGGCAAGGCACGTTGAGGCTAGGCAAGGTTAATGCACGACAACGCAAGGCTAGGCAATGCACGACAATGCAAGGAAAGCTTAAAGCAAAGGAAGGCACGGTCAGGCGAGATAAGGCTAAGGCACGACAACGCAAGGCTAGGTAATGCACGGAAGGCAAGCAAAGAGTAACGGAAGGTAAGGAAGGCAAGGGAAAGCAAGGGAAGGCAAGGGTAACGGAAGGAACAGCACGGCAAGGGGAAACAAGGCTAAGGCACGGCAACGTAGGCTAGGCAATGCACGGCAAGGCAAGGAAAGGGTAACGCATGGGAAAGCACGTTCAGGCGAGGCAAGGCTAAGGCAAGACAACGCAAGGCTAGGCAATGCACGGAAGGCAAGCAAAGAGTAACGGAAGGTAAGGAAGGCCAGGGAAAGCAAAGAAAGGAAAGTGTAACGGAAGGAACGGCACGGCAAGGGGAAACAAGGCTAAGGCACGACAACGCACGGCTAGGCAATGCACGGCAAGGCAAGCAAAGGGTAACGCAAGGAAAGGCACGGTGAGGCTAGGCAAGTCTAATGCACGAAAACGCAAGGCTGGGCGATGCACGACAGTGCAAGGAAAGCTTAAAGCAAAGGAAGGCAAGGTCACGTTAGATAAGGCTAAGGCACGACAACGCAAGGCTAGGAAATTCAGGGAAGGCAAGCAAAGAGTAACGGAAGGTAAGCAAGGCAAGGAAAAGGAAGGAAAGGCCAGGGTAACGGAAGGAACGGCACGGCAAGGGGAAACAAGTCTAAGGCACGACACCGAACGCTAGGCAATGAACGGCAAGGCAAGGAAAGGGTAACGCATTTGAAAGCACGGTCAGGCGAGGCAACGCTAAGGCACGACAACGCAAGGCTAGGCAATGCACGGAAGGCAAGCAAAGAGTAACGGAAGGTAAGGAAGGCAAGGGAAAGCAAAGGGAAGGCAAGGGTAACGGAAGGAACGGCACGGCAAGGGGAAACAAGGCTAAGGCACGACAACGCACGCTAGGCAATGCACGGCAAGGCAAGGAAAGGGTAACGCATGGGAAAGCACGGTCAGGCGAGGAAAGGCTAAGGCATTACAACGCAAGGCTAGGCAATGCACGGAAAGCAAGCAAAGAGTAACGGAACGCAAGGAAGGCAAGGGAAAGCAAAGAAAGGCAAGGGTAACGGAAGGAACGGCACGGCAAGGGGAAACAAGGCTAAGGCACGACAACGCCCGCTAGGCAATGCACTGCAAGGGAAGGAAAGGGTAACGCATGGGAAAGCACGGTCAGGCGAGGCAAGGCTAAGGAAAGCCAAGGCAAGTCTAGGCAATGCACGGAAAGCAAGCAAGGAGTAACGGAATGCCAGGAAGGAAAGGGAAAGCAAGGGAAGGCAAGGGTAACGGAAGGAACGGCACGGCAAGGGGTAACAAGGCTAAGGCACGGCAACGCACGGCTAGGAAATGCACGGCCAGCCAAGAAAGGGTAAGGCAATCCAAGGCACGGTGAGGCAAGGCAAGTCTAATGCACGACAACACAAGGCTAGGCAATGCACGGAAGGCAAGGAAAGAGTAACGGAAGGCAAAGAATGCAAGGCAAAGCAAGGCAACGCAAGCAAGGCTATGGCAAGGTGAAAAAAAAGGCTAAGGCACGACAACGCAAGGCTAGGCAATGCACGGAAGGCAAGCAAAGAGTAACGGAAGTAAAGGAAGGCAAGGCAAAGAAAGGCAACGCAAGCAAGGCTATGGCAAGGTGAAACAAGGCTAAGGCACGACAACGCACAGCTAGGGAATCCACGGATAGGGAAGGAAAGGGTAACGCAAGCCAAGGCACGGTAAGGCAAGGCAAGTCTAATGCACGACAATGCACGGCTAGGCAATGCACGGCGAGGTAAGGGAAGAGTAACGCAAGGGAAGGCACGGTCAGGCGACGCAAGGCTAAGGCACGACAACGCAAGGCTAGGCAATGCACGGAAGGCAAGCAAAGAGTAACGGAAGGCAAGGAAGGCAAGGGAAAGCAAGGGAAGGCAAGGGTAACGGAAGGAACGGCACGGTAAGGGGAAACAAAGCTAAGGCACGACAACACAGGGCTAGGCAATGCACGGCAAGGGATGGAATCGGTAACGCAAGGCAAGGCACGGTCAGGCGAGGCAAGGCTAATGCACGACAACGCAAGGCTAGGCAATGCACGGCAAAGCAAGGAAAGGGTAACGAAAGGCAAGGCAGGGTCAGGCGAGGCAAGGCTAAGGCAATGCACGGAAGGCAAGCAAAGAGTAACGGAAGGCAAGGAAGGCAAGGCAAAGCAAGGCAACGCAAGCAAGTCTATGGCAAGGTGAAACAAGCCTAAGGCACGACAACGCAAGGCTAGGCAATGCACGGAAGGCAAGCAAAGAGTAACGGAAGGCAAGGAAGGCAAGGCAAAGCAAGGCAACGCAAGCAAGGCTATGGCAAGGTGAAACAAGGCTAAGGCACGACAACGCACGGCTAGGCAGTGAACGGCTAGGCAAGGAAACAGTAACGGAAGGTAAGGAACGCAAGGGAAAGCAAGGCAAGGCAAGAGTAACGGAAGGCACGGCACCGCAAGTAGAAACAAGGCTAAGGCACGACAACGCACAGCTAGGGAATCCACGGATAGGGAAGGAAAGGGTAACGCAAGGCAAGCACGGTGAGGCAAGGCCAGGCTAATGCACGACAACGCACGGCTAGGCAATGCACGGCCAGGCAAGTAAAGGGTAACGCAAGGCAAAGCACGGTGAGGGAAGGCAAGGATAATGCACGACAACGCACGGCTAGGCAATGCACGGCAAGGCAAGGAAAGGGTAACGCAAGGCAAGGCACGGTCAGGCGAGGCAAGGCTAAGGCAGGACAACGCAAGGCTAGGCAATGCACGGAAGGCAAGCAAAGAGTAACGGAAGGCAAGGAATGCAAGGCAAAGCAAGGCAACGCAAGCAAGGCTATGGCAAGGTGAAAAAAGGCTAAAGCACGACAACGCAAGGCTAAGCAATGCACGGAAGGCAAGCAAAGAGTAACGGAAGGAAAGGAAGGCAAGGCAAAGCCAGGCAAGGCAAGTGTAACAAAAGGCACGCCACGGCAAGGGGAAACAAGGCTAATGCACGACAACGCACGGCTAGGCAATGCACGGCAAGGCAAGGAAAGGGTAACGCAGGGGAAGGCACGGTCTGGTGAGGCAAGCATAAGGCACGACAATGCAAGGCTAGGCAATGCACGGCAAGGCAAGGACAGAGTAACGGATGGAAAGGAAGGCAAGGCAAAGCCAGGTAAGGCAAGTGTATCAAAAGGCACGCCACGGCAAGGGGAAACAAGGCTAAGGCACGACAACGCACGGCTAGGCAATGCAAGGCAAGGCAAGGAAAGGGTAACGCAAGGCAAGGCACGGTGAGGCTAGGCAAGGCTAATGCACGACAACGCAAGGCTAGGCAATGCACGACAATGCAAGGAAAGCTTAAAGCAAAGGAAGGCACGGTCAGTCGAGATAAGGCTAAGGCACGACAACGCAAGGCTAGGCAATGCAGGGAAGGGAAGCAAAGAGTAACGGAAGGTAAGGAAGGCAAGGAAAATCAAGGAAAGGCAAGGGTAACGGAAGGAACGGCACGGCAAGGGGAAACAAGGCTAAGGCACGACAACGCACGGCTAGGCAATGCACGGCAAGGCAAGGAAAGGGTAACGCATGGGCAAGCACGGTCAGGCGAGGCAAGGCTAAGGCACGACAACGCAAGGCTAGGCAATGCACGGAAAGCAAGCAAGGAGTAACGGAACGCAAGGAAGGAAAGGGAAAGCAAGGGAAGGCAAGGGTAACGGAAGGAACGGCACGGCAAGGGGCAACAAGGCTAAGGCACGAGAAGGCAGGTCTAGGCAATTCACCGAAAGGCAAGGAAAGGGTAACGCAAGGTAAGGCACGGTCAGGTGAGGCAAGGCTAATGCACGACAATGCAAAGCTAGGCAGTGCACGGCAAGGGAAGGAAAGAGTAACGGAAGGAAAGGAAGGCAAGGCAAAGCCAGGCAAGGCAAGTGTAACAAAAGGCACGGCACGGCAAGGGTAAACAATGCTAAGGCACGACAACGCACAGCTAGGCAATGCACGGCAAGACAAGGAATGGGTAACGCAATTCAAGGCTCGGACAGGCGAGGTAAGGATAAGGCACGACAACGCAAGTCTAGGCAATGCACGGAAGGCAAGCAAAGAGTAACGGAAGGTAAGGAAGGCAAGGGAAAGCAAGGAAAGGCAACTGTAACGGAAGGAACGGCATGGCAAGTGGAAACAAGGCTAAGGCACGACAACGCACGCTAGGCAGTGCACGGCAAGGCAAGGAAAGGGTAACGCATGGGAAAGCACGGTCAGGCGAAGCAAGCCTAAGGCATGACAACGCAAGGCTAGGCAATGCACGGAAAGCAAGCAAAGAGTAACGGAACGCAAGGAAGGCAAGGGAAAGCAAGGGTAACGGAAGGAACGGCACGGCAAGGGGTAACAAGGCTAAGGCACGACAACGCAGGGCTAGGCAATTCACGGCAAGGCAAGGAAAGAGCAACGGAAGGAAAGGAAGGCAAGGAAAGCCAGGCAAGGCAAGTGTAACAAAAGGCACGCAACGGCAAGGGGAAAGAAGGCTAAGGCACGACAACACACGGCTAGGAAATGCACGGCAAGGCAAGGAAAGGGTAACGCAAGGCAAGGCACGGTGAGGCTAGGCAAGGCTAATGCACGACAACGCAAGGCTAGGCAATGCACGACAATGCAAGGAAAGCTTAAAGCAAAGGAAGGCACGGTCAGGCGAGATAAGGCTAAGGCACGACAACGCAAGGCTAGGCAATGCACGGAAGGCAAGAAAAGAGTAACGGAAGGTAAGGAAGGCAAAGGAAAGCAAGGAAAGGCAATGGTAACGGAAGGAACGGCACGGCAAGGGGAAACAAGTCTAAGGCACAACACTGAACTCTAGGCAATGCACGGCAAGGCAAGGAAAGGGTAACGCATGGGAAAGCACGGTCAGGCGAGGCAAGGCTACGGCATGACAACGCAAGGCTAGGTAATGCACGGAAAGCAAGCAAAGAGTAACGGAACGTAAGGAAGGCAAGGGAAAGGAAGGGAAGGCAAGGGTAACGGAAGGAACGGCACGGCAAGGGGAAACAAGGCTAAGGCACGGCAACGTAGGCTAGGCAATGCACGGCAAGGCAAGGAAAGGGTAACGCATGGGAAAGCACGTTCAGGCGAGGCAAGGCTAAGGCAAGACAACGCAAGGCTAGGCAATGCACGGAAGGCAAGCAAAGAGTAACGGAAGGTAAGGAAGGCCAGGGAAAGCAAAGAAAGGAAAGTGTAACGGAAGGAACGGCACGGCAAGGGGAAACAAGGCTAAGGCACGACAACGCACGGCTAGGCAATGCACGGCAAGGCAAGCAAAGGGTAACCCAAGGAAAGGCACGGTGAGGCTAGGCAAGGCTAATGCACGAAAACGCAAGGCTGGGCGATGCACGACAATGCAAGGAAAGCTTAAAGCAAAGGAAGGCAAGGTCACGTTAGATAAGGCTAAGGCACGACAACGCAAGGCTAGGAAATTCAGGGAAGGCAAGCAAAGAGTAACGGAAGGTAAGCAAGGCAAGGAAAAGGAAGGAAAGGCCAGGGTAACGGAAGGAACGGCACGGCAAGGGGAAACAAGTCTAAGGCACGACACCGAACGCTAGGCAATGAACGGCAAGGCAAGGAAAGGGTAACGCATTTGAAAGCACGGTCAGGCGAGGCAACGCTAAGGCACGACAACGCAAGGCTAGGCAATGCACGGAAAGCAAGCAAGGAGTAACGGAATGCAAGGAAGGAAAGGGAAAGCAAGGGAAGGCAAGGGTAACGGAAGGAACGGCACGGCAAGGGGTAACAAGGCTAAGGCACGACAACACACGGCTAGGAAATGCACGGCAAGGCTAGGAAAGGGTAACGCAAGGCAAGGCACGGTGAGGCTAGGCAAGGTTAATGCACGACAAGGCAAGGCGGGGCAATGCACGACAATGCAAGGAAAGCTTAAAGCAAAGGAAGGCACGGTCAGGCGAGATAAGGCTAAGGCACGACAACCCAAGGCTAGGCAATGCACGGAAGGCAAGCAAAGAGTAACGGAAGGCAAGGAAGGCAAGGGAAAGCAAGGCACGGCACGGCAAGGGGAAACAAGGCTAAGGCACGACACCGAACGCTAGGCAATGAACGGCAAGGCAAGGAAAGGGTAACGCATTTGAAAGCACGGTCAGGCGAGGCAACGCTAAGGCACGACAACGCAAGGCTAGGCAATGCACGGAAGGCAAGCAAAGAGTAACGGAAGGTAAGGAAGGCAAGGGAAAGCAAGGAAAGGCAAGTGTAACGGAAGGAACGGCAAGGCAAGGGGAAACAAGGCTAAGGCACGACAACGCACGGCTAGGCAATGCACGGCAAGGCAAGGAAAGGGTAACGCATGGGAAAGCACGGTCAGGCGAGGCAAGGCTAAGGCATGACAACGCAAGGCTAGGTAATGCACGGAAAGCAAGCAAAGAGTAACGGAACGCAAGGAAGGCAAGGGAAATCAAGGAAAGGCAAGTGTAACGGAAGGAACGGCACGGCAAGGGGAAACAAGGCTAAGGCACGACAACGCACGGCTAGGCAATGCACGGCAAGGCAAGGAAAGCTTAAAGCAAAGGAAGGCAAGGTCAGGCGAGATAAGGCAAAGGCACGACAACGCAAGGCTAGGCAATTCAGGGAAGGCAAGCAAAGAGGAACGGAAGGTAAGCAAGGCAAGGAAAAGCAAGGAAAGGCAAGGGTAACGGAAGGAACGGCAGGGCAAGGGGAAACAAGTCTAAGGCACGACACCGAACGCTAGGCAATGAACGGCAATTCAAGGAAAGGGTTACGCATGGGAAAGCACGGTCAGGCGAGGCAAGGCTAAGGCACGACAACGCAAGGCTAGGCAATGCACGGAAGGCAAGTAAAGAGTAACGGAAGGTAAGGAAGGCAAGGGAAAGCAAGGAAAGGCAAGTGTAACGGAAGGAACGGCACGGCAAGGGGAAACAAGGCTAAGGCACGACAACGTAGGCTAGGCAATGCACGGCAAGGCAAGGAAAGCGTAACGCATGGGAAAGCACGTTCAGGCGAGGCAAGGCTAAGGCACGACAACGCAAGGCTAGGCAATGCACGGAAGGCAAGCAAAGAGTAACGGAAGGTAAGTAAGGCAAGGGAAAGCAAAGAAAGGCAAGTGTAACGGAAGGAACGGCACGGCAAGGGGAAACAAGGCTAAGGCACGACAACGTACGGCTAGGCAATGCACGGCAAGGCAAGCAAAGGGTAACGCAAGGAAAGGCACGGTGAGGCTAGGCAAGGCTAATGCACGAAAACGCAAGGCTAGGCGATGCACGACAATGCAAGGAACGCTTAAAGCAAAAGAAGGAAAGGTCAGGCGAGATAAGGCTAAGGCACGACAACGCAAGGCTAGGAAATTCAGGGAAGGCAAGCAAAGAGTAACGGAAGGTAAGCTAGGCAAGGAAAAGGAAGGAAAGTCCAGGGTAACGGAAGGAACGGCACGGCAATGGGAAACAATTCTAAGGCACGACACCGAACGCTAGGCAATGAACGGCAAGGCAAGGAAAGGGTAACGCATTTGAAAGCACGGTCAGGCGAGGCAACGCTAAGGCACGACAACGCAAGGCTAGGCAATGCACGGAAGGCAAGCATAGAGTAACGGAAGGTAAGGAAGGCAAGGGAAAGCAGGGAAAGGCAAGTGTAACGGAAGGAACGGCACGGCAAGGGGAAACAAGGCTAAGGCACGACAACGCACGGCTAGGCAATGCACGGCAAGGCAAGCAAAGGGTAACGCAAGGCAAGGCACGGTGAGGCTAGGCAAGGCTAATGCACGAAAACGCAAGGCTAGGCAATGCACGACAATGCAAGGAAAGCTTAAAGCAAAGGAAGGCAAGGTCAGGCGAGATAAGGCAAAGGCACGACAACGCAAGGCTAGGCAATTCAGGGAAGGCAAGCAAAGAGTAACGGAAGGTAAGCAAGACAAGGAAAAGCAAGGAAAGGCAAGGTTAACGGAAGGAACGGCACGGCAAGGGGAACCAAGTCTAAGGAACGACACCGAACGCTAGGCAATGAACGGCAAGGCAAGGAAAGGGTTACGCATGGGAAAGTACGGTCAGGCGAGGCAAGGCTAAGGCACGACAACGCAAGGCTTGGCAATGCACGGAAAGCAAGCAAAGAGTAACGGAACGCAAGGAAGGCAAGGGAAAGCAAGGAAAGGCAAGGGTAACGGAAGGAACGGCACGGCAAGGGGAAACAAGGCTAAGGCACGGCAACGCAGGCTAGGCAATTCACGGCAAGGCAAGGAAAGTGTAACGCATGGGAAAGCACGGTCAGGCGAGGCAAGGCTAAGGCACGACAACGCAAGGCTAGGCAATGCACGGAAAGGAATCAAGGAGTAACGGAACGCAAGGAAGGAAAGGGAAAGCAAGGGAAGGCAAGGGTAACGGAAGGAACGGCACGGCAAGGGGTAACAAGGCTAAGGCACGAGAAGGCAGGGCTAGGCAATTCACCGCAAGGCAAGGAAAGGGTAACGCAAGGGAAGGCACGGTCAGGTGAGGCAAGGCTAATGCACGACAATGCAAAGCTAGGCAGTGCACGGCAAGGCAAGGAAAGAGTAACGGAAGGAAAGGAAGGAAAGGCAAAGCCAGGCAAGGCAAGTGTAACAAAAGGCACGGCACGGCAAGGGTAAACAAGGCTAAGGCACGACAACGCACAGCTAGGCAATGCACGGCAAGGCAAGGAAAGGGTAACGCAATTCACGGCACGGTCAAGCGAGGTAAGGATAAGGCACGACAACGCAAGGCTAGGCAATGCACGGAAGGCAAGCAAAGAGTAACGGAAGGTAAGGAAGGCAAGGGAAAGCAAGGAAAGGCAAGTGTAACGGAAGGAACGGCATGGCAAGTGGAAACAAGGCTAAGGCACGACAACGCACGCTAGGCAATGCACGGCAATTCAAGGATAGGGTAACGCATGGGAAAGCACGGTCAGGCGAGGCAAGCCTAAGGGATGACAACGCAAGGCTAGGCAATGCACGGAAAGCAAGCAAAGAGTAACGGAACGCAAGGAAGGCAAGGGAAAGCAAGGGAAGTCAAGGGTAACGGAAGGAACGGCACGGCAAGGGGAAACAAGGCTAAGGCACGACAACGCAGGGCTAGGCAATGCACGGCAAGGCAAGGAAAGAGTAACGGAAGGAAAGGAAGGCAAGGAAAGCCAGGCAAGGCAAGTGTAACAAAAGGCACGCAACGGCAAGGGGAAACAAGGCTAAGGCACGACAACACACGGCTAGGAAATGCACGGCAAGGCAAGGAAAGGGTAACGCAAGGCAAGGCACGGTGAGGCTAGGCAAGGTTAATGCACGACAACGCAAGGCTAGGAAATGCACGACAATGCAAGGAAAGCTTAAAGCAAAGGAAGGCACGGTCAGGCCAGATAAGGCTAAGGCACGACAACGCAAGGCTAGGCAATGCACGGAAGGCAAGCAAAGTGTAACGGAAGGTAAGGAAGGCAAGGGAAAGCAAGGAAAGGCAATGGTAACGGAAGGAACGGCACGGCAAGGGGAAACAAGACTAAGGCACGACACTGAACGCTAGGCAGTGCACGGCAAGGCAAGGAAAGGGTAACGCATGGGAAAGCACGTTCAGGCGAGGCAAGGCTAAGGAACGACAACGCAAGGCTAGGCAATGCACGGAAAGCAAGCAAAGAGTAACGGAACGCAAGGAAGGCAAGGGAAAGCAAGGGAAGTCAAGGGTAACGGAAGGAAGACACGGCAAGGGGAAACAAGGCTAAGGCACGGCAACGTAGGCTAGGCAATGCACGGCAAGGCAAGGAAAGGGTAACGCATGGGAAAGCACGTTCAGGCGAGGCAAGGCTAAGGCACGACAACGCAAGGCTAGGCAATGCACTGAAGGCAAGCAAAGTGTAACGGAAGGAAAGGAAGGCAAGGCAAAGCCAGGCAAGCAGTGTAACAAAAGGCACGCCACGGCAAGGGGAAACAAGGCTAAGGCACGACAACGCACGGCTAGGCAATGCACGGCAAGGCAAGGAAAGGGTAACGCAAGGCAAGTCACGGTGAGGCTAGGCAAGGCTAATGCACGACAATGCAAGGCTAGGCAATGCACGACAATGCAAGGAAAGCTTAAATCAAAGGAAGGCACGGTCAGGCGAGCTAAGGCTAAGGCACGACAACGCAAGGCTAGGCAATGCAGGGAAGGGAAGCAAAGAGTAACGGAAGGTAAGAAAGGCAAGGAAAAGCAAGGAAAGGCAAGGGTAACGGAAGGAACTGCACGGCAAGGGGAAACAAGGCTAAGGCACGGCAACGCAGGCTGGGCAATGCACGGCAAGGCAAGCAAAGGGTAACGCAAGGCAAGGCACGGTGAGGCTAGGCAAGGCTAATGCACGAAAACGCAAGGCTAGGCAATGCACGACAATGCAAGGAAAGCTTAAAGCAAAGGAAGGCAAGGTCAGGCGAGATAAGGCAAAGGCACAACAACGCAAGGCTTGGCAATTCAGGGAAGGCAAGCAAAGAGTAACGGAAGGTAAGCAAGACAAGGAAAAGCAAGGAAAGGCAAGGGTAACGGAAGGAACGGCACGGCAAGGGGAAACAAGTCTAAGGCACGACACCGAACGCTAGGGAATGAACGGCAAGGCAAGGAAAGTGTTACGCATGGGAAAGCACGGTCAGGCGAGGCAAGGCTAAGGCACGACAACGCAAGGCTAGGCAATGCACGGAAAGCAAGCAAAGAGTAACGGAAGGCAAGGAAGGCAAGGGAAAGCAAGGGAAGGCAAGGGTAACGGAAGGAACGGCACGGCAAGGGGTAAGAAGGCGAAGGCACGACAACGCAGGGCTAGGCAATGCACGGCAAGGCAAGGAAAGGGTAACGCAGGGGAAGGCACTGTCAGGTGAGGCAAGGATAAGGCACGACAATGCAAGGCTAGGCAATGCACGGCAAGGCAAGGAAAGAGTAACGGAAGGAAAGTAAGGCAAGGCAAAGCCAGGGAAGGCAAGTGTAACAAAAGGCACGCCACGGCAAGGGGAAACAAGGCTAAGGCACGACAACGCACGGCTAGGCAATGCGCGGCAAGGCAAGGAAAGGGTAACGTAAGGCAAGGCACGGTTAGGCTAGGCAAGGCTAATGCACGACAACACAAGGCTAGGCAATGCACGACAATGCAAGGAAAGCTTAAAGCAAAGGAAGGCACGGTCAGGCGAGATAAGGCTAAGGCACGACAACGCAAGTCTAGGCAATGCAGGGAAGGGAAGCAAAGAGTAACGGAAGGTAAGCAAGGCAAGGAAAAGCAAGGAAAGGCAAGGGTAACGGAAGGAACGGCACGGCAAGGGGAAACAAGGCTAAGGCACGGCAAAGCAGGCTAGGCAATGCACGGCAAGGCAAGGAAAGGGTAACTCATGGGAAAGCACGGTCAGGCGAGGCAAGGCTAAGGCATGACAACGCAAGCCTAGGCAATGCACGGAAAGCAAGCAAAGAGTAACGGAAAGCAAGGAACTCAAGGGAAAGCAAAGGAAGGCAAGGGTAACGGAAGGAACGGCACGGCAAAGGGAAACAAGGCTAAGGCACGGCAACGTAGGCTAGGCAATGCACGGCAAGGCAAGGAAAGGGTACCGCATGGGAAAGCACGTTCAGGCGAGGCAAGGCTAAGGCACGACAACGCAAGGCTAGGCAATGCACGGAAGGCAAGCAAAGTGTAACGGAAGGTAAGGAAGGCAAGGGAAAGCAGAGAAAGGCAAGTGTAACGGAAGGAACGGCACGGCAAGGGGAAAAAAGGCTCAGGCACGACAACGCACGGCTAGGCAATTCACGGCAAGGCAAGCAAAGGGTAACGCAAAGAAAGGCACGGTGAGGCTAGGCAAGGCTAATGCATGAAAACGCAAGGCTAGGCGATGCACGACAATGCAAGAAAAGCTTAAAGCAAAGGAAGGCAAGGTCAGGCGAGATAAGGCTAATGCACGACAACGCAAGGCTAGGAAATTCAGGGAAGGCTAGCAAAGAGTAACGGAAGGTAAGCAAGGCAAGGAAAAGGAAGGAAAGGCCAGGGTAACGGAAGGAACGGCACGGCAAGGGGAAACAAGTCTAAGGCACGACACCGAACGCTAGGCAATGAACGGCAAGGCAAGGAAAGGGTAACGCATTTGAAAGCACGGTCAGGCGAGGCAACGCTAAGGCACGACAACGCAAGGCTAGGCAATGCACGGAAGGCAAGCAAAGAGTAACGGAAGGTAAGGAAGGCAAGGGAAAGCAAGGAAAGGCAAGTGTAACGGAAGGAACGGCACGGCAAGGGGAAACAAGGCAAAGCCACGACAACGCACGGCTAGGAAATGCACGGCAAGGCAAGGAATGGGTAACGCCGGGGAAGGCACGGTGTGGAGAGGCAAGCATAAGGCACGACAATGCAAGGCTAGGCAATGCACGGCAAGGCAAGGAAAGAGTAACGGAAGGAAAGGAAGGCAAGGCAAAGCCAGGAAAGGCAAGTGTAAGAAAAGGCACGCCACGGCAAGGGGAAACAAGGCTAAGGCACGACAACGCACGGCTAGGCAATACACGGCAAGGCAAGGAAACTGTAACGCAAGGCAAGGCACGGTGAGGCTAGGCAAGGCTAATGCACGACAACGCAAGGCTAGGCAATGCACGACAATGCAAGGAAAGCTTAAAGCAAAGGAAGGCACGGTCAGGCGAGATAAGGCTAAGGCACGATAACGCAAGGCTAGGCAATGCAGGGAAGGGAAGCAAAGAGTAACGGAAGGTTAGGAAGGCAAGGAAAAGCAAGGAAAGGCAAGGGTAACGGAAGGAACGGCACGGCAAGGGGAAACAAGGCTAAGGCACGGCAACGCAGGCTAGGCAATTCACGGCAAGGCAAGGAAAGGGTAACGCATGGGAAAGCACGGTCAGGCGAGGCAACGCTAAAGCACGACAACGCAAGGCTAGGCAATGCACGGAAGGCAAGCAAAGAGTAACGGAAGGTAAGGAAGGCAAGGGAAAGCAAGGAAAGGCAAGGGTAACGGAAGGAACGGCACGGCAAGGGGAAACAAGGCTAAGGCACGACAACGCACGCTAGGCAATGCACGGCAAGGCAAGGAAAGGGTAACGCATGGGAAAGCACGGTCAGGCGAGGAAAGACTAAGGCATGACAACGCAAGGCTAGGCAATGCACGGAAAGCAAGCAAAGATTAACGGAACGCAAGGAAGGCAAGGGAAAGCAAAGAAAGGCAAGGGTAACGGAAGGAACGGCACGGCAAGGGGAAACAAGGCTAAGGCACGACAACGCCCGCTAGGCAATGCACTGCAAGGTAAGGAAAGGGTAACGCATGGGAAAGCACGGTCAGGCGAGGCAAGGCTAAGGAAAGCCAACGCAAGGCTAGGCAATGCACGGAAAGCAAGCAAGGAGTAACGGAATGCCAGGAAGGAAAGGGAAAGCAAGGGAAGGCAAGGGTAACGGAAGGAACGGCACGGCAAGGGGTAACAAGGCTAAGGCACGACAACACACGGCTAGGAAATGCACGGCAAGGCTAGGAAAGGGTAACGCAAGGCAAGGCACGGTGAGGCTAGGCAAGGTTAATGCACGACAAGGCAAGGCGGGGCAATGCACGACAATGCAAGGAAAGCTTAAAGCAAAGGAAGGCACGGTCAGGCGAGATAAGGCTAAGGCACGACAACCCAAGGCTAGGCAATGCACGGAAGGCAAGCAAAGAGTAACGGAAGGTAAGGAAGGAAAGGGAAAGCAAAGAAAGGCAAGTGTAACGGAAGGCACGGCACGGCAAGGGGAAACAAGGCTAAGGCACGACAACGCACGCTAGGCAATGCACGGCAAGGCAAGGAAAGGGTAACGCATGGGAAAGCACGGTCAGGCGAGGCAAGGCTAAGGGATGACAACGCAAGGCTAGGCAATGCACGGAAAGCAAGCAAAGAGTAACGGAACGCAAGGAAGGCAAGGGAAATCAAGGAAAGGCAAGTGTAACGGAAGGAACGGCACGGCAAGGGGAAACAAGGCTAAGGCACGACAACGCACGGCTAGGCAATGCACGGCAAGGCAAGGAAAGCTTAAAGCAAAGGAAGGCAAGGTCAGGCGAGATAAGGCAAAGGCACGACAACGCAAGGCTAGGCAATTCAGGGAAGGCAAGCAAAGAGGAACGGAAGGTAAGCAAGGCAAGGAAAAGCAAGGCAAGGAAAGGGTAACGGAAGGAACGGCAGGGCAAGGGGAAACAAGTCTAAGGCACGACACCGAACGCTAGGCAATGAACGGCAAGGCAAGGAAAGGGTTACGCATGGGAAAGCACGGTCAGGCGAGGCAAGGCTAAGGCACGACAACGCAAGGCTAGGCAATGCACGGAAGGCAAGTAAAGAGTAACGGAAGGTAAGGAAGGCAAGGGAAAGCAAGGAAAGGCAAGTGTAACGGAAGGAACGGCACGGCAAGGGGAAACAAGGCTAAGGCACGACAACGTAGGCTAGGCAATGCACGGCAAGGCAAGGAAAGCGTAACGCATGGGAAAGCACGTTCAGGCGAGTCAAGGCTAAGGCACGACAACGCAAGGCTAGGCAATGCACGGAAGGCAAGCAAAGAGTAACGGAAGGTAAGTAAGGCAAGGGAAAGCAAAGAAAGGCAAGTGTAACGGAAGGAACGGCACGGCAAGGGGAAACAAGACTAAGGCACGACAACGCACGGCTAGGCAATGCACGGCAAGGCAAGCAAAGGGTAACGCAAGGAAAGGCACGGTGAGGCTAGGCAAGGCTAATGCACGAAAACGCAAGGCTAGGCGATGCACGACAATGCAAGGAACGCTTAAAGCAAAAGAAGGCAAGGTCAGGCGAGATAAGGCTAAGGCACGACAACGCAAGGCTAGGAAATTCAGGGAAGGCAAGCAAAGAGTAACGGAAGGTAAGCAAGGCAAGGAAAAGGAAGGAAAGTCCAGGGTAACGGAAGGAACGGCACGGCAAGGGGAAACAAGTCTAAGGCACGACACCGAACGCTAGGCAATGAACGGCAAGGCAAGGAAAGGGTAACGCATTTGAAAGCACGGTCAGGCGAGGCAACGCTAAGGCACGACAACGCAAGGCTAGGCAATGCACGGAAGGCAAGCATAGAGTAACGGAAGGTAAGGAAGGCAAGGGAAAGCAGGGAAAGGCAAGTGTAACGGAAGGAACGGCACGGCAAGGGGAAACAAGGCTAAGGCACGACAACGCACGGCTAGGCAATGCACGGCAAGGCAAGCAAAGGGTAACGCAAGGCAAGGCACGGTGAGGCTAGGCAAGGCTAATGCACGAAAACGCAAGGCTAGGCAATGCACGACAATGCAAGGAAAGCTTAAAGCAAAGGAAGGCAAGGTCAGGCGAGATAAGGCAAAGGCACGACAACGCAAGGCTAGGCAATTCAGGGAAGGCAAGCAAAGAGTAACGGAAGGTAAGCAAGACAAGGAAAAGCAAGGAAAGGCAAGGGTAACGGAAGGAACGGCACGGCAAGGGGAAACAAGTCTAAGGAACGACACCGAACGCTAGGCAATGAACGGCAAGGCAAGGAAAGGGTTACGCATGGGAAAGTACGGTCAGGAGAGGCAAGGCTAAGGCACGACAACGCAAGGCTTGGCAATGCACGGAAAGCAAGCAAAGAGTAACGGAACGCAAGGAAGGCAAGGGAAAGCAAGGAAAGGCAAGGGTAACGGAAGGAACGGCACGGCAAGGGGAAACAAGGCTAAGGCACGGCAACGCAGGCTAGGCAATTCACG
Organism: Macrotis lagotis; assembly: GCF_037893015.1. Classification (NCBI taxonomy): domain Eukaryota; kingdom Metazoa; phylum Chordata; class Mammalia; order Peramelemorphia; family Peramelidae; genus Macrotis; species Macrotis lagotis. The sequence goes on along the minus strand of NW_027422202.1, from coordinate 209,220 downwards.
GCAAGGCAAGGAAAGTGTAACGCATGGGAAAGCACGGTCAGGCGAGGCAAGGCTAAGGCACGACAACGCAAGGCTAGGCAATGCACGGAAAGGAATCAAGGAGTTACGGAACGCAAGGAAGGAAAGGGAAAGCAAGGGAAGGCAAGGGTAACGGAAGGAACGGCACGACAAGGGGTAACAAGGCTAAGGCACGAGAAGGCAGGGCTAGGCAATTCACCGCAAGGCAAGGAAAGGGTAACGCAAGGGAAGGCACGGTCAGGTGAGGCAAGGCTAATGCACGACAATGCAAAGCTAGGCAGTGCACGGCAAGGCAAGGAAAGAGTAACGGAAGGAAAGGAAGGAAAGGCAAAGCCAGGCAAGGCAAGTGTAACAAAAGGCACGGCACGGCAAGGGTAAACAAGGCTAAGGCACGACAACGCACAGCTAGGCAATGCACGGCAAGGCAAGGAAAGGGTAACGCAATTCAAGGCACGGTCAAGCGAGGTAAGGATAAGGCACGACAACGCAAGGCTAGGCAATGCACGGAAGGCAAGCAAAGAGTAACGGAAGGTAAGGAAGGCAAGGGAAAGCAAGGAAAGGCAAGTGTAACGGAAGGAACGGCATGGCAAGTGGAAACAAGGCTAAGGCACGACAACGCACGCTAGGCAATGCACGGCAATTCAAGGATAGGGTAACGCATGGGAAAGCACGGTCAGGCGAGGCAAGCCTAAGGGATGACAACGCAAGGCTAGGCAATGCACGGAAAGCAAGCAAAGAGTAACGGAACGCAAGGAAGGCAAGGGAAAGCAAGGGAAGGCAAGGGTAACGGAAGGAACGGCACGGCAAGGGGTAACAAGGCTAAGGCACGACAACGCAGGGCTAGGCAATGCACGGCAAGGCAAGGAAAGAGTAACGGAAGGAAAGGAAGGCAACGAAAGCCAGGCAAGGCAAGTGTAACAAAAGGCACGCAACGGCAAGGGGAAACAAGGCTAAGGCACGACAACACACGGCTAGGAAATGCACGGCAAGGCAAGGAAAGGGTAACGCAAGGCAAGGCACGGTGAGGCTAGGCAAGGTTAATGCACGACAACGCAAGGCTAGGAAATGCACGACAATGCAAGGAAAGCTTAAAGCAAAGGAAGGCACGGTCAGGCCAGATAAGGCTAAGGCACGACAACGCAAGGCTAGGCAATGCACGGAAGGCAAGCAAAGTGTAACGGAAGGTAAGGAAGGCAAGGGAAAGCAAGGAAAGGCAATGGTAACGGAAGGAACGGCACGGCAAGGGGAAACAAGTCTAAGGCACGACACTGAACGCTAGGCAATGCACGGCAAGGCAAGGAAAGGGTAACGCATGGGAAAGCACGGTCAGGCGAGGCAAGGCTAAGGCACGACAACGCAAGGCTAGGCAATGCACGGAAGGCAAGCAAAGAGTAACGGAAGGCAAGGAAGGCAAGGGAAAGCAAGGGAAGTCAAGGGTAACAGAAGGAACGGCACGGCAAGGGGAAACAAGGCTAAGGCACGGCAACGTAGGCTAGGCAATGCACGGCAAGGCAAGGAAAGGGTAACGCATGGGAAAGCACGTTCAGGCGAGGCAAGGCTAAGGCACGACAACGCAAGGCTAGGCAATGCACTGAAGGCAAGCAAAGAGTAACGGAAGGAAAGGAAGGCAAGGCAAAGCCAGGCAAGCAGTGTAACAAAAGGCACGCCACGGCAAGGGGAAACAAGGCTAAGGCACGACAACGCACGGCTAGGCAATGCACGGCAAGGCAAGGAAAGGGTAACGCAAGGCAAGTCACGGTGAGGCTAGGCAAGGCTAATGCACGACAATGCAAGGCTAGGCAATGCACGACAATGCAAGGAAAGCTTAAATCAAAGGAAGGCACGGTCAGGCGAGCTAAGGCTAAGGCACGACAACGCAAGGCTAGGCAATGCAGGGAAGGGAAGCAAAGAGTAACGGAAGGTAAGAAAGGCAAGGAAAAGCAAGGAAAGGCAAGGGTAACGGAAGGAACTGCACGGCAAGGGGAAACAAGGCTAAGGCACGGCAACGCAGGCTGGGCAATGCACGGCAAGGCAAGCAAAGGGTAACGCAAGGCAAGGCACGGTGAGGCTAGGCAAGGCTAATGCACGAAAACGCAAGGCTAGGCAATGCACGACAATGCAAGGAAAGCTTAAAGCAAAGGAAGGCAAGGTCAGGCGAGATAAGGCAAAGGCACAACAACGCAAGGCTTGGCAATTCAGGGAAGGCAAGCAAAGAGTAACGGAAGGTAAGCAAGACAAGGAAAAGCAAGGAAAGGCAAGGGTAACGGAAGGAACGGCACGGCAAGGGGAAACAAGTCTAAGGCACGACACCGAACGCTAGGGAATGAACGGCAAGGCAAGGAAAGTGTTACGCATGGGAAAGCACGGTCAGGCGAGGCAAGGCTAAGGCACGACAACGCAAGGCTAGGCAATGCACGGAAAGCAAGCAAAGAGTAACGGAACGCAAGGAAGGCAAGGGAAAGCAAGGGAAGGCAAGGGTAACGGAAGGAACGGCACGGCAAGGGGTAAGAAGGCGAAGGCACGACAACGCAGGGCTAGGCAATGCACGGCAAGGCAAGGAAAGGGTAACGCAGGGGAAGGCACTGTCAGGTGAGGCAAGCATAAGGCACGACAATGCAAGGCTAGGCAATGCACGGCAAGGCAAGGAAAGAGTAACGGAAGGAAAGTAAGGCAAGGCAAAGCCAGGGAAGGCAAGTGTAACAAAAGGCACGCCACGGCAAGGGGAAACAAGGCTAAGGCACGACAACGCACGGCTAGGCAATGCGCGGCAAGGCAAGGAAAGGGTAACGCAAGGCAAGGCACGGTGAGGCTAGGCAAGGCTAATGCACGACAACACAAGGCTAGGCAATGCACGACAATGCAAGGAAAGCTTAAAGCAAAGGAAGGCACGGTCAGGCGAGATAAGGCTAAGGCACGACAACGCAAGTCTAGGCAACGCAGGGAAGGGAAGCAAAGAGTAACGGAAGGTAAGCAAGGCAAGGAAAAGCAAGGAAAGGCAAGGGTAACGGAAGGAACGGCACGGCAAGGGGAAACAAGGCTAAGGCACGGCAAAGCAGGCTAGGCAATGCACGGCAAGGCAAGGAAAGGGTAACTCATGGGAAAGCACGGTCAGGCGAGGCAAGGCTAAGGCATGACAACGCAAGCCTAGGCAATGCACGGAAAGCAAGCAAAGAGTAACGGAAAGCAAGGAACTCAAGGGAAAGCAAGGGAAGGCAAGAGTAACGGAAGGAACGGCACGGCAAGGGGAAACAAGGCTAAGGCACGGGAACGTAGGCTAGGCAATGCACAGCAAGGCAAGGAAAGGGTACCGCATGGGAAACACGTTCAGGCGAGGCAAGGCTAAGGCACGACAACGCAAGGCTAGGCAATGCACGAAAGGCAAGCAAAGTGTAACGGAAGGTAAGGAAGGCAAGGGAAAGCAGAGAAAGGCAAGTGTAACGGAAGGAACGGCACGGCAAGGGGAAAAAAGGCTCAGGCACGACAACGCACGGCTAGGCAATTCACGGCAAGGCAAGCAAAGGGTAACGCAAAGAAAGGCACGGTGAGGCTAGGCAAGGCAAATGCATGAAAACGCAAGGCTAGGCGATGCACGACAATGCAAGAAAAGCTTAAAGCAAAGGCAGGCAAGGTCAGGCGAGATAAGGCTAAGGCACGACAACGCAAGGCTAGGAAATTCAGGGAAGGCAAGCAAAGAGTAACGGAAGGTAAGCTAGGCAAGGAAAAGGAAGGAAAGGCCAGGGTAACGGAAGGAACGGCACGGCAAGGGGAAACAAGTCTAAGGCACGACACCGAACGCTAGGCAATGAACGGCAAGGCAAGGAAAGGGTAACGCATTTGAAAGCACGGTCAGGCGAGGCAACGCTAAGGCACGACAACGCAAGGCTAGGCAATGCACGGAAGGCAAGCAAAGAGTAACGGAAGGTAAGGAAGGCAAGGGAAAGCAAGGAAAGGCAAGTGTAACGGAAGGAACGGCACGGCAAGGGGAAACAAGGCAAAGGCACGACAACGCACGGCTAGGAAATGCACGGCAAGGCAAGGAATGGGTAACGCCGGGGAAGGCACGGTGTGGAGAGGCAAGCATAAGGCACGACAATGCAAGGCTAGGCAATGCACGGCAAGGCAAGGAAAGAGTAACGGAAGGAAAGGAAGGCAAGGCAAAGCCAGGAAAGGCAAGTGTAAGAAAAGGCACGCCACGGCAAGGGGAAACAAGGCTAAGGCACGACAACGCACGGCTAGGCAATACACGGCAAGGCAAGGAAACTGTAACGCAAGGCAAGGCACGGTGAGGCTAGGCAAGGCTAATGCACGACAACGCAAGGCTAGGCAATGCACGACAATGCAAGGAAAGCTTAAAGCAAAGGAAGGCACGGTCAGGCGAGATAAGGCTAAGGCACGATAACGCAAGGCTAGGCAATGCAGGGAAGGGAAGCAAAGAGTAACGGAAGGTTAGGAAGGCAAGGAAAAGCAAGGAAAGGCAAGGGTAACGGAAGGAACGGCACGGCAAGGGGAAACAAGGCTAAGGCACGACAACGCAGGCTAGGCAATTCACGGCAAGGCAAGGAAAGGGTAACGCATGGGAAAGCACGGTCAGGCGAGGCAAGGCTAAGGCACGACAACGCAAGGCTAGGCAATGCACGGAAAGGAAGCAAGGAGTAACGGAACGCAAGGAAGGAAAGGGAAAGCAAGGGAAGGCAAGGGTAACGGAAGGAACGGCACGACAAGGGGTAACAAGGCTAAGGCACGAGAAGGCAGGGCTAGGCAATTCACCGCAAGGCAAGGAAAGGGTAACGCAAGGGAAGGCACGGTCAGGTGAGGCAAGGCTAATGCACGACAATGCAAAGCTAAGCAGTGCACGGCAAGGCAAGGAAAGAGTAACGGAAGGAAAGGAAGCGAAGGCAAAGCCAGGCAAGGCAAGTGTAACAAAAGGCACGGCACGGCAAGGGTAAACAAGGCTAAGGCACGACAACGCACAGCTAGGCAATGCACAGCAAGGCAAAGAAAGGGTAACGCAATTCAAGGCACGGTCAGGCGAAGTAAGGATAAGGCACGACAACGCAAGGCTAGGCAATGCACGGAAGGCAAGCAAAGAGTAACGGAAGGTAAGGAAGGCAAGGGAAAGCAAGGAAAGGCAAGTGTAACGGAAGGAACGGCATGGCAAGTGGAAACAAGGCTAAGGCACGACAAAGCACGCTAGGCAATGCACGGCAATTCAAGGATAGGGTAACGCATGGGAAAGCACGGTCAGGCGAGGCAAGCCTAAGGCATGACAACGCAGGGCTAGGCAATGCACGGAAAGCAAGCAAAGAGTAACGGAACGCAAGGAAGGCAAGGGAAAGCAAGGGAAGACAAGGGTAACGGAAGGAACGGCACGGCAAGGGGTAACAAGGCTAAGGCACGACAACGCAGGGCTAGGCAATGCACGGCAAGGCAAGGAAAGAGTAACGGAAGGAAAGGAAGGCAAGGAAAGCCAGGCAAGGCAAGTGTAACAAAAGGCACGCAACGGCAAGGGGAAACAAGGCTAAGGCACGACAACACACGGCTAGGAAATGCACGGCAAGGCAAGGAAAGGGTAACGCAAGGCAAGGCACGGTGAGGCTAGGCAAGGTTAATGCACGACAACGCAAGGCTAGGCAATGCACGACAATGCAAGGAAAGCTTAAAGCAAAGGAAGGCACGGTCAGGCCAGATAAGGCTAAGGCACGACAACGCAAGGCTAGGCAATGCACGGAAGGCAAGCAAAGTGTAACGGAAGGTAAGGAAGGCAAGGGAAAGCAAGGAAAGGCAATGGTAACGGAAGGAACGGCACGGCAAGGGGAAACAAGTCTAAGGCATGACACTGAACGCTAGGCAATGCACGGAAAGGCAAGGAAAGGGTAACGCATGGGAAAGCACGGTCAGGCGAGGCAAGGCTAAGGCACGACAACGCAAGGCTAGGCAATGCACTGAAGGCAAGCAAAGAGTAACGGAAGGTAAGGAAGGCAAGGGAAAGCAAAGAAAGGCAAGTGTAACGGAAGGAACGGCACGGCAAGGGGAAACAAGGCTAAGGCACGACAACGCATGGCTAGGCAATGCATGGCCAGGCAAGCAAAGGGTAACGCAAGGAAAGGCACGGTGAGGCTAGGCAAGTCTAATGCACGAAAACGCAAGGCTAGGCGATGCACGACAATGCAAGGAAAGCTTAAAGCAAAGTAAGGCAAGGTCAGGCGAGATAAGGCTAAGGCACGACAACGTAAGGCTAGGAAATTCAGGGAAGGCAAGCAAAGAGTAACGGAAGGTAAGCAAGGCAAGGAAAAGGAAGGAAAGGCCAGGGTAACGGAAGGAACGGCACGGCAAGGGGAAAATAGTCTAAGGCACGACACCGAACGCTAGGCAATGAATGGCAAGGCAAGGAAAGGGTAACGCATTTGAAAGCACGGTCAGGCGAGGCAACGCTAAGGCACGACAACGCAAGGCTAGGCAATGCACGGAAGGCAAGCAAAGAGTAACGGAAGGTATGGAAGGCAAGGGAAATCAAGGAAAGGCAAGGTTAAGGAAGGAACGGCACGGCAAGGGGAAACAAGGCTAAGGCACGACAACGCACGCTAGGCAATGCACGGCAAGGCAAGGAAAGGGTAACGCATGGGAAAGCACGGTCAGGCGAGGCAAGGCTAAGGCATGACAACGCAACGCTAGGCAATGCACGGAAAGCAAGCAAAGAGTAACGGAACGCAAGGAAGGCAAGGGAAAGCAAGGGAAGGCAAGGGTAACGGAAGGAACGGCACGGCAAGGGGTAACAAGGCTAAGGCACGACAACGCAGGGCTAGGCAATGCACGGCAAGGCAAGGAAAGGGTAACGCAGGAGAAGGCACGGTCAGATGAGGCAAGGATAAGGCACGACAATGCAAGGCTAGGCAATGCACGGCAAGGCAAGGAAAGAGTAACGGAAGGAAAGGAAGGCAAAGAAAAGCCAGGCAAGCAGTGTAACAAAAGGCACGCCACGGCAAGGGGAAACAAGGCTAAGGCACGACAACGCACGGCTAGGCAATGAACGGCAAGGCAAGGAAAGGGTAACGCCAGGAAAGGCACGGTGAGGCTAGGCAAGGCTAATACACGACAACACAAGGCTAGGCAATGCACGACAATGCAAGGAAAGCTTAAAGCAAAGGAAGGCAAGGTCAGGCGAGATAAGGCAAAGGCACGACAACGCGAGTCTAGGCAATTCAGGGAAGGCAAGCAAAGAGTAACGGAAGGTAAGCAAGACAAGGAAAAGCAAGGAAAGGCAAGTGTAACGGAAGGAACGGCACGGCAAGGGGAAACAAGTCTAAGGCACGACACCGAACGCTAGGCAATGAATGGCAAGGCAAGGAAAGGGTAACGCATTTGAAAGCACGGTCAGGCGAGGCAACGCTAAAGCACGACAACGCAAGGCTAGGCAATGCACGGAAGGCAAGCAAAGAGTAACGGAAGGTAAGGAAGGCAAGGGAAAGCAAGGAAAGGCAAGGGTAACGGAAGGAAAGGCACGGCAAGGGGAAACAAGGCTAAGGCACGACAACGCACGCTAGGCAATGCACGGCAAGGAAGGAAAGGGTAACGCATGGGAAAGCACGGTCAGGCGAGGAAAGGCTAAGGCATGACAACGCAAGGCTAGGCAATGCACGGAAAGCAAGCAAAGAGTAACGGAACGCAAGGAAGGCAAGGGAAAGCAAAGAAAGGCAAGGGTAACGGAAGGAACGGCACGGCAAGGGGAAACAAGGCTAAGGCACGACAACGCCCGCTAGGCAATGCACTGCAAGGGAAGGAAAGGGTAACGCATGGGAAAGCACGGTCAGGCGAGGCAAGGCTAAGGAAAGCCAACGCAAGGCTAGGCAATGCACGTAAAGCAAGCAAGGAGTAACGGAATGCAAGGAAGGAAAGGGAAAGCAAGGGAAGGCAAGGGTAACGGAAGGAACGGCACGGCAAGGGGTAACAAGGCTAAGGCACGACAACACACGCCTAGGAAATGCACGGCAAGGCTGGGAAAGTGTAACGCAAGGCAAGGCACGGTGAGGCTAGGCAAGGTTAATGCACGACAAGGCAAGGCTAGGCAATGCACGACAATGCAAGGAAAGCTTAAAGCAAAGGAAGGCACGGTCAGGCGAGATAAGGCTAAGGCACGACAACCCAAGGCTAGGCAATGCACGGAAGGCAAGCAAAGAGTAACGGAAGGTAAGGAAGGAAAGGGAAAGCAAAGAAAGGCAAGTGTAACGGAAGGCACGGCACGGCAAGGGGAAACAAGGCTAAGGCACGGCAACGCAGGCTGGGCAATGCACGGCAAGGCAAGCAAAGGGTAACGCAAGGCAAGGCACGGTGAGGCTAGGCAAGGCTAATGCACGAAAACGCAAGGCTAGGCAATGCACGACAATGCAAGGAAAGCTTAAAGCAAAGGAAGGCAAGGTCAGGCGAGATAAGGCAAAGGCACAACAACGCAAGGCTTGGCAATTCAGGGAAGGCAAGCAAAGAGTAACGGAAGGTAAGCAAGACAAGGAAAAGCAAGGAAAGGCAAGGGTAACGGAAGGAACGGCACGGCAAGGGGAAACAAGTCTAAGGCACGACACCGAACGCTAGGGAATGAACGGCAAGGCAAGGAAAGTGTTACGCATTGGAAAGCACGGTCAGGCGAGGCAAGGCTAAGGCACGACAACGCAAGGCTAGGCAATGCACGGAAAGCAAGCAAAGAGTAACGGAACGCAAGGAAGGCAAGGGAAAGCAAGGGAAGGCAAGGGTAACGGAAGGAACGGCACGGCAAGGGGTAAGAAGGCGAAGGCACGACAACGCAGGGCTAGGCAATGCACGGCAAGGCAAGGAAAGGGTAACGCAGGGGAAGGCACTGTCAGGTGAGGCAAGCATAAGGCACGACAATGCAAGGCTAGGCAATGCACGGCAAGGCAAGGAAAGAGTAACGGAAGGAAAGTAAGGCAAGGCAAAGCCAGGGAAGGCAAGTGTAACAAAAGGCACGCCACGGCAAGGGGAAACAAGGCTAAGGCACGACAACGCACGGCTAGGCAATGCGCGGCAAGGCAAGGAAAGGGTAACGCAAGGCAAGGCACGGTGAGGCTAGGCAAGGCTAATGCACGACAACACAAGGCTAGGCAATGCACGACAATGCAAGGAAAGCTTAAAGCAAAGGAAGGCACGGTCAGGCGAGATAAGGCTAAGGCACGACAACGCAAGTCTAGGCAACGCAGGGAAGGGAAGCAAAGAGTAACGGAAGGTAAGCAAGGCAAGGAAAAGCAAGGAAAGGCAAGGGTAACGGAAGGAACGGCACGGCAAGGGGAAACAAGGCTAAGGCACGGCAAAGCAGGCTAGGCAATGCACGGCAAGGCAAGGAAAGGGTAACTCATGGGAAAGCACGGTCAGGCGAGGCAAGGCTAAGGCATGACAACGCAAGCCTAGGCAATGCACGGAAAGCAAGCAAAGAGTAACGGAAAGCAAGGAACTCAAGGGAAAGCAAGGGAAGGCAAGAGTAACGGAAGGAACGGCACGGCAAGGGGAAACAAGGCTAAGGCACGGGAACGTAGGCTAGGCAATGCACAGCAAGGCAAGGAAAGGGTACCGCATGGGAAACACGTTCAGGCGAGGCAAGGCTAAGGCACGACAACGCAAGGCTAGGCAATGCACGAAAGGCAAGCAAAGTGTAACGGAAGGTAAGGAAGGCAAGGGAAAGCAGAGAAAGGCAAGTGTAACGGAAGGAACGGCACGGCAAGGGGAAAAAAGGCTCAGGCACGACAACGCACGGCTAGGCAATTCACGGCAAGGCAAGCAAAGGGTAACGCAAAGAAAGGCACGGTGAGGCTAGGCAAGGCAAATGCATGAAAACGCAAGGCTAGGCGATGCACGACAATGCAAGAAAAGCTTAAAGCAAAGGCAGGCAAGGTCAGGCGAGATAAGGCTAAGGCACGACAACGCAAGGCTAGGAAATTCAGGGAAGGCAAGCAAAGAGTAACGGAAGGTAAGCTAGGCAAGGAAAAGGAAGGAAAGGCCAGGGTAACGGAAGGAACGGCACGGCAAGGGGAAACAAGTCTAAGGCACGACACCGAACGCTAGGCAATGAACGGCAAGGCAAGGAAAGGGTAACGCATTTGAAAGCACGGTCAGGCGAGGCAACGCTAAGGCACGACAACGCAAGGCTAGGCAATGCACGGAAGGCAAGCAAAGAGTAACGGAAGGTAAGGAAGGCAAGGGAAAGCAAGGAAAGGCAAGTGTAACGGAAGGAACGGCACGGCAAGGGGAAACAAGGCAAAGGCACGACAACGCACGGCTAGGAAATGCACGGCAAGGCAAGGAATGGGTAACGCCGGGGAAGGCACGGTGTGGAGAGGCAAGCATAAGGCACGACAATGCAAGGCTAGGCAATGCACGGCAAGGCAAGGAAAGAGTAACGGAAGGAAAGGAAGGCAAGGCAAAGCCAGGAAAGGCAAGTGTAAGAAAAGGCACGCCACGGCAAGGGGAAACAAGGCTAAGGCACGACAACGCACGGCTAGGCAATACACGGCAAGGCAAGGAAACTGTAACGCAAGGCAAGGCACGGTGAGGCTAGGCAAGGCTAATGCACGACAACGCAAGGCTAGGCAATGCACGACAATGCAAGGAAAGCTTAAAGCAAAGGAAGGCACGGTCAGGCGAGATAAGGCTAAGGCACGATAACGCAAGGCTAGGCAATGCAGGGAAGGGAAGCAAAGAGTAACGGAAGGTTAGGAAGGCAAGGAAAAGCAAGGAAAGGCAAGGGTAACGGAAGGAACGGCACGGCAAGGGGAAACAAGGCTAAGGCACGACAACGCAGGCTAGGCAATTCACGGCAAGGCAAGGAAAGGGTAACGCATGGGAAAGCACGGTCAGGCGAGGCAAGGCTAAGGCACGACAACGCAAGGCTAGGCAATGCACGGAAAGGAAGCAAGGAGTAACGGAACGCAAGGAAGGAAAGGGAAAGCAAGGGAAGGCAAGGGTAACGGAAGGAACGGCACGACAAGGGGTAACAAGGCTAAGGCACGAGAAGGCAGGGCTAGGCAATTCACCGCAAGGCAAGGAAAGGGTAACGCAAGGGAAGGCACGGTCAGGTGAGGCAAGGCTAATGCACGACAATGCAAAGCTAAGCAGTGCACGGCAAGGCAAGGAAAGAGTAACGGAAGGAAAGGAAGCGAAGGCAAAGCCAGGCAAGGCAAGTGTAACAAAAGGCACGGCACGGCAAGGGTAAACAAGGCTAAGGCACGACAACGCACAGCTAGGCAATGCACAGCAAGGCAAAGAAAGGGTAACGCAATTCAAGGCACGGTCAGGCGAAGTAAGGATAAGGCACGACAACGCAAGGCTAGGCAATGCACGGAAGGCAAGCAAAGAGTAACGGAAGGTAAGGAAGGCAAGGGAAAGCAAGGAAAGGCAAGTGTAACGGAAGGAACGGCATGGCAAGTGGAAACAAGGCTAAGGCACGACAAAGCACGCTAGGCAATGCACGGCAATTCAAGGATAGGGTAACGCATGGGAAAGCACGGTCAGGCGAGGCAAGCCTAAGGCATGACAACGCAGGGCTAGGCAATGCACGGAAAGCAAGCAAAGAGTAACGGAACGCAAGGAAGGCAAGGGAAAGCAAGGGAAGACAAGGGTAACGGAAGGAACGGCACGGCAAGGGGTAACAAGGCTAAGGCACGACAACGCAGGGCTAGGCAATGCACGGCAAGGCAAGGAAAGAGTAACGGAAGGAAAGGAAGGCAAGGAAAGCCAGGCAAGGCAAGTGTAACAAAAGGCACGCAACGGCAAGGGGAAACAAGGCTAAGGCACGACAACACACGGCTAGGAAATGCACGGCAAGGCAAGGAAAGGGTAACGCAAGGCAAGGCACGGTGAGGCTAGGCAAGGTTAATGCACGACAACGCAAGGCTAGGCAATGCACGACAATGCAAGGAAAGCTTAAAGCAAAGGAAGGCACGGTCAGGCCAGATAAGGCTAAGGCACGACAACGCAAGGCTAGGCAATGCACGGAAGGCAAGCAAAGTGTAACGGAAGGTAAGGAAGGCAAGGGAAAGCAAGGAAAGGCAATGGTAACGGAAGGAACGGCACGGCAAGGGGAAACAAGTCTAAGGCATGACACTGAACGCTAGGCAATGCACGGAAAGGCAAGGAAAGGGTAACGCATGGGAAAGCACGGTCAGGCGAGGCAAGGCTAAGGCACGACAACGCAAGGCTAGGCAATGCACTGAAGGCAAGCAAAGAGTAACGGAAGGTAAGGAAGGCAAGGGAAAGCAAAGAAAGGCAAGTGTAACGGAAGGAACGGCACGGCAAGGGGAAACAAGGCTAAGGCACGACAACGCATGGCTAGGCAATGCATGGCCAGGCAAGCAAAGGGTAACGCAAGGAAAGGCACGGTGAGGCTAGGCAAGTCTAATGCACGAAAACGCAAGGCTAGGCGATGCACGACAATGCAAGGAAAGCTTAAAGCAAAGTAAGGCAAGGTCAGGCGAGATAAGGCTAAGGCACGACAACGTAAGGCTAGGAAATTCAGGGAAGGCAAGCAAAGAGTAACGGAAGGTAAGCAAGGCAAGGAAAAGGAAGGAAAGGCCAGGGTAACGGAAGGAACGGCACGGCAAGGGGAAAATAGTCTAAGGCACGACACCGAACGCTAGGCAATGAATGGCAAGGCAAGGAAAGGGTAACGCATTTGAAAGCACGGTCAGGCGAGGCAACGCTAAGGCACGACAACGCAAGGCTAGGCAATGCACGGAAGGCAAGCAAAGAGTAACGGAAGGTATGGAAGGCAAGGGAAATCAAGGAAAGGCAAGGTTAAGGAAGGAACGGCACGGCAAGGGGAAACAAGGCTAAGGCACGACAACGCACGCTAGGCAATGCACGGCAAGGCAAGGAAAGGGTAACGCATGGGAAAGCACGGTCAGGCGAGGCAAGGCTAAGGCATGACAACGCAACGCTAGGCAATGCACGGAAAGCAAGCAAAGAGTAACGGAACGCAAGGAAGGCAAGGGAAAGCAAGGGAAGGCAAGGGTAACGGAAGGAACGGCACGGCAAGGGGTAACAAGGCTAAGGCACGACAACGCAGGGCTAGGCAATGCACGGCAAGGCAAGGAAAGGGTAACGCAGGAGAAGGCACGGTCAGATGAGGCAAGGATAAGGCACGACAATGCAAGGCTAGGCAATGCACGGCAAGGCAAGGAAAGAGTAACGGAAGGAAAGGAAGGCAAAGAAAAGCCAGGCAAGCAGTGTAACAAAAGGCACGCCACGGCAAGGGGAAACAAGGCTAAGGCACGACAACGCACGGCTAGGCAATGAACGGCAAGGCAAGGAAAGGGTAACGCCAGGAAAGGCACGGTGAGGCTAGGCAAGGCTAATACACGACAACACAAGGCTAGGCAATGCACGACAATGCAAGGAAAGCTTAAAGCAAAGGAAGGCAAGGTCAGGCGAGATAAGGCAAAGGCACGACAACGCGAGTCTAGGCAATTCAGGGAAGGCAAGCAAAGAGTAACGGAAGGTAAGCAAGACAAGGAAAAGCAAGGAAAGGCAAGTGTAACGGAAGGAACGGCACGGCAAGGGGAAACAAGTCTAAGGCACGACACCGAACGCTAGGCAATGAATGGCAAGGCAAGGAAAGGGTAACGCATTTGAAAGCACGGTCAGGCGAGGCAACGCTAAAGCACGACAACGCAAGGCTAGGCAATGCACGGAAGGCAAGCAAAGAGTAACGGAAGGTAAGGAAGGCAAGGGAAAGCAAGGAAAGGCAAGGGTAACGGAAGGAAAGGCACGGCAAGGGGAAACAAGGCTAAGGCACGACAACGCACGCTAGGCAATGCACGGCAAGGAAGGAAAGGGTAACGCATGGGAAAGCACGGTCAGGCGAGGAAAGGCTAAGGCATGACAACGCAAGGCTAGGCAATGCACGGAAAGCAAGCAAAGAGTAACGGAACGCAAGGAAGGCAAGGGAAAGCAAAGAAAGGCAAGGGTAACGGAAGGAACGGCACGGCAAGGGGAAACAAGGCTAAGGCACGACAACGCCCGCTAGGCAATGCACTGCAAGGGAAGGAAAGGGTAACGCATGGGAAAGCACGGTCAGGCGAGGCAAGGCTAAGGAAAGCCAACGCAAGGCTAGGCAATGCACGTAAAGCAAGCAAGGAGTAACGGAATGCAAGGAAGGAAAGGGAAAGCAAGGGAAGGCAAGGGTAACGGAAGGAACGGCACGGCAAGGGGTAACAAGGCTAAGGCACGACAACACACGCCTAGGAAATGCACGGCAAGGCTGGGAAAGTGTAACGCAAGGCAAGGCACGGTGAGGCTAGGCAAGGTTAATGCACGACAAGGCAAGGCTAGGCAATGCACGACAATGCAAGGAAAGCTTAAAGCAAAGGAAGGCACGGTCAGGCGAGATAAGGCTAAGGCACGACAACCCAAGGCTAGGCAATGCACGGAAGGCAAGCAAAGAGTAACGGAAGGTAAGGAAGGAAAGGGAAAGCAAAGAAAGGCAAGTGTAACGGAAGGCACGGCACGGCAAGGGGAAACAAGGCTAAGGCACGACACCGAACGCTAGGCAATGAACGGCAAGGCAAGGAAAGGGTAACGCATTTGAAAGCACGGTCAGGCGAGGCAACGCTAAGGCACGACAACGCAAGGCTAGGCAATGCACGGAAGGCAAGCAAAGAGTAACGGAAGGTAAGGAAGGCAAGGGAAAGCAAGGAAAGGCAAGGGTAACGGAAGGAACGGCACGGCAAGGGGAAACAAGGCTAAGGCACGACAACGCAGGGCTAGGCAATGCACGGCAAGGCAAGGAAAGCTTAAAGCAAAGGAAGGCAAGGTCAGGCGAGATAAGGCAAAGGCACGACAACGCAAGGCTAGGCAATTCAGGGAAGGCAAGCAAAGAGGAACGGAAGGTAAGCAAGGCAAGGAAAAGCAAGGAAAGGCAAGGGTAACGGAAGGAACGGCACGGCAAGGGGAAACAAGTCTAAGGCACGACACGGAACGCTAGGCAATGAACGGCAAGGCAAGGAAAGGGTAACGCATGGGAAAGCACGGTCAGGCGAGGCAAGGCTAAGGCACGACAACGCAAGGCTAGGCAATGCACGGAAGGCAAGCAAAGAGTAACGGAAGGTAAGGAAGGCAAGGGAAAGCAAGGAAAGGCAAGTGTAACGGAAAGAACGGCACGGCAAGGGGAAACAAGGCTAAGGCACGACAACGTAGGCTAGGCAATGCACGGCAAGGCAAGGAAAGGGTAACGCATGGGAAAGCACGGTCAGGCGAGGCAAGGCTAAGGGATGACAACGCAAGGCTAGGCAATGCACGGAAAGCAAGCAAAGAGTAACGGAACGCAAGGAAGGCAAGGGAAATCAAGGAAAGGCAAGTGTAACGGAAGGAACGGCACGGCAAGGGGAAACAAGGCTAAGGCACGACAACGCACGGCTAGGCAATGCACGGCAAGGCAAGGAAAGCTTAAAGCAAAGGAAGGCAAGGTCAGGCGAGATAAGGCAAAGGCACGACAACGCAAGGCTAGGCAATTCAGGGAAGGCAAGCAAAGAGGAACGGAAGGTAAGCAAGGCAAGGAAAAGCAAGGAAAGGCAAGGGTAACGGAAGGAACGGCACGGCAAGGGGAAACAAGTCTAAGGCACGACACCGAACGCTAGGCAATGAACGGCAAGGCAAGGAAAGGGTTACGCATGGGAAAGCACGGTCAGGCGAGGCAAGGCTAAGGCACGACAACGCAAGGCTAGGCAATGCACGGAAGGCAAGTAAAGAGTAACGGAAGGTAAGGAAGGCAAGGGAAAGCAAGGAAAGGCAAGTGTAACGGAAGGAACGGCACGGCAAGGGGAAACAAGGCTAAGGCACGACAACGCACGGCTAGGCAATGCACGGCAAGGCAAGCAAAGAGTAACGCAAGGAAAGGCACGGTGAGGCTAGGCAAGGCTAATGCACGAAAACGCAAGGCTAGGCGATGCACGACAATGCAAGGAACGCTTAAAGCAAAAGAAGGCAAGGTCAGGCGAGATAAGGCAAAGGCACGACAACGCAAGGCTAGGAAATTCAGGGAAGGCAAGCAAAGAGTAACGGAAGGTAAGCTAGGCAAGGAAAAGGAAGGAAAGTCCAGGGTAACGGAAGGAACGGCACGGCAATGGGAAACAATTCTAAGGCACGACACCGAACGCTAGGCAATGAACGGCAAGGCAAGGAAAGGGTAACGCATTTGAAAGCACGGTCAGGCGAGGCAACGCTAAGGCACGACAACGCAAGGCTAGGCAATGCACGGCAAGGCAAGGAAAGAGTAACGGAAGGAAAGGAAGGCAAGGCAAAGCCAGGCAAGGCAAGTGTAACAAAAGGCACGCCACGGCAAGGGGAAACAAGGCTAAGGCACGACAACGCACGGCTAGGCAATGCACGGCAAGGCAAGGAAAGGGTAACGCAAGGCAAGGCACTTTGAGGCTAGGCAAGGCTAATGCACGACAACACAAGGCTAGGCAATGCACGACAATGCAAGGAAAGCTTAAAGCAAAGGAAGGCACGGTCAGGCGAGATAAGGCTAAGGCACGACAACGCAAGGCTAGGCAATACAGGGAAGGGAAGCAAAGAGTAACGGAAGGTAAGCAAGGCAAGGAAAAGCTAGGAAAGGCAAGGGTAACGGAAGGAACGGCACGGCAAGGGGAAACAAGGCTAAGGCACGGCAACGCAGGCTAGGCAATGCACGGCAAGGCAAGGAAAGGGTAACTCATGGGAAAGCACGGTCAGGCGAGGCAAGGCTACGGCATGACAACGCAAGCCTACGCAATGCACGGAAAGCAAGCAAAGAGTAACGGAAAGCAAGGAAGGCAAGGGAAAGCAAGGGAAGGCAAGGGTAAAGGAAGGAACGGCACGGCAAGGGGAAACAAGGCTAAGGCACGGCAACGTAGGCTAGGCAATGCACGGCAAGGTAAGGAAAGGGTACCGCATGGGAAAGCACGTTCAGGCGAGGCAAGGCTAAGGCACGACAACGCAAGGCTAGGCAATGCACGGAAGGCAAGCAAAGAGTAACGGAAGGTAAGGAAGGCAAGGGAAAGCAAAGAAAGGCAAGTGTAACGGAAGGAACGGCACGGCAAGGGGAAAAAAGGCTCAGGCACGACAACGCACGGCTAGGCAATGCACGGCAAGGCAAGCAAAGGGTAACGCAAACAAAGGCACGGTGAGGCTAGGCAAGGCTAATGCATGAAAACGCAAGGCTAGGCGATGCACGACAATGCAAGAAAAGCTTAAAGCAAAGGAAGGCAAGGTCAGGCGAGATAAGGCTAAGGCACGACAACGCAAGGCTAGGAAATTCAGGGAAGGCAAGCAAAGAGTAACGGAAGGTAAGCTAGGCAAGGAAAAGGAAGGAAAGGCCAGGGTAACGGAAGGAACGGCACGGGAAGGGGAAACAAGTCTAAGGCACGACACCGAACGCTAGGCAATGAACGGCAAGGCAAGGAAAGGGTAACGCATTTGAAAGCACGGTCAGGCGAGGCAACGCTAAGGCACGACAACGCAAGGCTAGGCAATGCACGGAAGGCAAGCAAAGAGTAACGGAAGGTAAGGAAGGCAAGGGAAAGCAAGGAAAGGCAAGTGTAACGGAAGGAACGGCACGGCAAGGGAAACAAGGCTAAGGCACGACAACGCACGGCTAGGCAATGCACGGCAAGGCAAGGAAAGGGTAACGCAGGGGAAGGCACGGTCTGGAGAGGCAAGCATAAGGCACGACAATGCAAGGCTAGGCAATGCACGGCAAGGCAAGGAAAGTGTAACGCAAGGCAAGGCACGGTGAGGCTAGGCAAGGCTAATGCACGACAACGCATGGCTAGGCAATGCACGACAATGCAAGGAAAGCTTAAAGCAAAGGAAGGCACGGTCAGGCGAGATAAGGCTAAGGCACGATAACGCAAGGCTAGGCAATGCAGGGAAGGGAAGCAAAGAGTAACGGAAGGTAAGGAAGGCAAGGAAAAGCAAGGAAAGGCAAGGGTAACGGAAGGAACGGCACGGCAAGGGGAAACAAGGCTAAGGCACGGCAACGCAGGCTAGGCAATTCACGGCAAGGCAAGGAAAGTGTAACGCATGGGAAAGCACGGTCAGGCGAGGCAAGGCTAAGGCACGACAACGCAAGGCTAGGCAATGCACGGAAAGGAATCAAGGAGTAACGGAACGCAAGGAAGGAAAGGGAAAGCAAGGGAAGGCAAGGGTAACGGAAGGAACGGCGCGACAAGGGGTAACAAGGCTAAGGCACGAGAAGGCAGGGCTAGGCAATTCACCGCAAGGCAAGGAAAGGGTAACGCAAGGGAAGGCACGGTCAGGTGAGGCAAGGCTAATGCACGACAATGCAAAGCTAGGAAGTGCACGGCAAGGCAAGGAAAGAGTAACGGAAGGAAAGGAAGGAAAGGCAAAGCCAGGCAAGGCAAGTGTAACAAAAGGCACGGCACGGCAAGGGTAAACAAGGCTAAGGCACGACAACGCACAGCTAGGCAATGCACGGCAAGGCAAGGAAAGGGTAACGCAATTCAAGGCACGGTCAAGCGAGGTAAGGATAAGGCACGACAACGCAAGGCTAGGCAATGCACGGAAGGCAAGCAAAGAGTAACGGAAGGTAAGGAAGGCAAGGGAAAGCAAGGAAAGGCAAGTGTAACGGAAGGAACGGCATGGCAAGTGGAAACAAGGCTAAGGCACGACAACGCACGCTAGGCAATGCACGGCAATTCAAGGATAGGGTAACGCATGGGAAAGCACGGTCAGGCGAGGCAAGCCTAAGGCATGACAACGCAGGGCTAGGCAATGCACGGAAAGCAAGCAAAGAGTAACGGAACGCAAGGAAGGCAAGGGAAAGCAAGGGAAGGCAAGGGTAACGGAAGGAACGGCACGGCAAGGGGTAACAAGGCTAAGGCACGACAACGCAGGGCTAGGCAATGCACGGCAAGGCAAGGAAAGAGTAACGGAAGGAAAGGAAGGCAAGGAAAGCCAGGCAAGGCAAGTGTAACAAAAGGCACGCAACGGCAAGGGGAAACAAGGCTAAGGCACGACAACACACGGCTAGGAAATGCACGGAAAGGCAAGGAAAGGGTAACGCAAGGCAAGGCACGGTGAGGCTAGGCAAGGTTAATGCACGACAACGCAAGGCTAGGAAATGCACGACAATGCAAGGAAAGCTTAAAGCAAAGGAAGGCACGGTCAGGCCAGATAAGGCTAAGGCACGACAACGCAAGGCTAGGCAATGCACGGAAGGCAAGCAAAGTGTAACGGAAGGTAAGGAAGGCAAGGGAAAGCAAGGAAAGGCAAGTGTAACGGAAGGAACGGCACTGCAAGGGGAAACAAGTCTAAGGCACGACACTGAACGCTAGGCAATGCACGGCAAGGCAAGGAAAGGGTAACGCATGGGAAAGCACGTTCAGGCGAGGCAAGGCTAAGGCACGACAACGCAAGGCTAGGCAATGCACGGAAGGCAAGCAAAGAGTAACGGAAGGTAAGGAAGGCAAGGGAAAGCAAAGAAAGGCAAGTGTAACGGAAGGAACGGCACGGCAAGGGGAAACAAGGCTAAGGCACGACAACGCACGGCTAGGCAATGCACGGCAAGGCAAGCAAAGAGTAACGCAAGGAAAGGCACGGTGAGGCTAGGCAAGGCTAATGCACGAAAACGCAAGGCTAGGCGATGCACGACAATGCAAGGAAAGCTTAAAGCAAAAGAAGGCAAGGTCAGGCGAGATAAGGCAAAGGCACGACAACGCAAGGCTAGGAAATTCAGGGAAGGCAAGCAAAGAGTAACGGAAGGTAAGCTAGGCAAGGAAAAGGAAGGAAAGTCCAGGGTAACGGAAGGAACGGCACGGCAATGGGAAACAATTCTAAGGCACGACACCGAACGCTAGGCAATGAACGGCAAGGCAAGGAAAGGGTAACGCATTTGAAAGCACGGTCAGGCGAGGCAACGCTAAGGCACGACAACGCAAGGCTAGGCAATGCACGGCAAGGCAAGGAAAGAGTAACGGAAGGAAAGGAAGGCAAGGCAAA
This sequence comes from Macrotis lagotis, assembly GCF_037893015.1. Classification (NCBI taxonomy): domain Eukaryota; kingdom Metazoa; phylum Chordata; class Mammalia; order Peramelemorphia; family Peramelidae; genus Macrotis; species Macrotis lagotis. Next base: position 189,210 of record NW_027422202.1, on the reverse strand, counting down.
GCCAGGCAAGGCAAGTGTAACAAAAGGCACGCCACGGCAAGGGGAAACAAGGCTAAGGCACGACAACGCACGGCTAGGCAATGCACGGCAAGGCAAGGAAAGGGTAACGCAAGGCAAGTCACGGTGAGGCTAGGCAAGGCTAATGCACGACAATGCAAGGCTAGGCAATGCACGACAATGCAAGGAAAGCTTAAAGCAAAGGAAGGCACGGTCAGGCGAGATAAGGCTAAGGCACGACAACGCAAGGCTAGGCAATGCAGGGAAGGGAAGCAAAGAGTAACGGAAGGTAAGAAAGGCAAGGAAAAGCAAGGAAAGGCAAGGGTAACGGAAGGAACGGCACGGCAAGGGGAAACAAGGCTAAGGCACGGCAACGCAGGCTGGGCAATGCACGGCAAGGCAAGCAAAGGGTAACGCAAGGCAAGGCACGGTGAGGCTAGGCAAGGCTAATGCACGAAAACGCAAGGCTAGGCAATGCACGACAATGCAAGGAAAGCTTAAAGCAAAGGAAGGCAAGGTCAGGCGAGATAAGGCAAAGGCACAACAACGCAAGGCTTGGCAATTCAGGGAAGGCAAGCAAAGAGTAACGGAAGGTAAGCAAGACAAGGAAAAGCAAGGAAAGGCAAGGGTAACGGAAGGAACGGCACGGCAAGGGGAAACAAGTCTAAGGCACGACACCGAACGCTAGGGAATGAACGGCAAGGCAAGGAAAGTGTTACGCATGGGAAAGCACGGTCAGGCGAGGCAAGGCTAAGGCACGACAACGCAAGGCTAGGCAATGCACGGAAAGCAAGCAAAGAGTAACGGAACGCAAGGAAGGCAAGGGAAAGGAAGGAAAGGCAAGGGTAACGGAAGGAACGGCACGGCAAGGGGTAAGAAGGCGAAGGCACGACAACGCAGGGCTAGGCAATGCACGGCAAGGCAAGGAAAGGGTAACGCAGGGGAAGGCACGGTCAGGTGAGGCAAGGATAAGGCACGACAATGCAAGGCTAGGCAATGCACGGCAAGGCAAGGAAAGAGTAACGGAAGGAAAGTAAGGCAAGGCAAAGCCAGGGAAGGCAAGTGTAACAAAAGGCACGCCACGGCAAGGGGAAACAAGGCTAAGGCACGACAACGCACGGCTAGGCAATGCGCGGCAAGGCAAGGAAAGGGTAACGCAAGGCAAGGCACGGTGAGGCTAGGCAAGGCTAATGCACGACAACACAAGGCTAGGCAATGCACGACAATGCAAGGAAAGCTTAAAGCAAAGGAAGGCACGGTCAGGCGAGATAAGGCTAAGGCACGACAACGCAAGTCTAGGCAACGCAGGGAAGGGAAGCAAAGAGTAACGGAAGGTAAGCAAGGCAAGGAAAAGCAAGGAAAGGCAAGGGTAACGGAAGGAACGGCACGGCAAGGGGAAACAAGGCTAAGGCACAGCAAAGCAGGCTAGGCAATGCACGGCAAGGCAAGGAAAGGGTAACGCATGGGAAAGCACGTTCAGGCGAGGCAAGGCTAAGGCACGACAACGCAAGGCTAGGCAATGCACGGAAGGCAAGCAAAGAGTAACGGAAGGTAAGGAAGGCAAGGGAAAGCAAAGAAAGGCAAGTGTAACGGAAGGAACGGCACGGCAAGGGGAAACAAGGCTAAGGCACGACAACGCACGGCTAGGCAATGCACGGCAAGGCAAGCAAAGAGTAACGCAAGGAAAGGCACGGTGAGGCTAGGCAAGGCTAATGCACGAAAACGCAAGGCTAGGCGATGCACGACAATGCAAGGAACGCTTAAAGCAAAAGAAGGCAAGGTCAGGCGAGATAAGGCAAAGGCACGACAACGCAAGGCTAGGAAATTCAGGGAAGGCAAGCAAAGAGTAACGGAAGGTAAGCTAGGCAAGGAAAAGGAAGGAAAGTCCAGGGTAACGGAAGGAACGGCACGGCAATGGGAAACAATTCTAAGGCACGACACCGAACGCTAGGCAATGAACGGCAAGGCAAGGAAAGGGTAACGCATTTGAAAGCACGGTCAGGCGAGGCAACGCTAAGGCACGACAACGCAAGGCTAGGCAATGCACGGCAAGGCAAGGAAAGAGTAACGGAAGGAAAGGAAGGCAAGGCAAAGCCAGGCAAGGCAAGTGTAACAAAAGGCACGCCACGGCAAGGGGAAACAAGGCTAAGGCACGACAACGCACGGCTAGGCAATGCACGGCAAGGCAAGGAAAGGGTAACGCAAGGCAAGGCACTTTGAGGCTAGGCAAGGCTAATGCACGACAACACAAGGCTAGGCAATGCACGACAATGCAAGGAAAGCTTAAAGCAAAGGAAGGCACGGTCAGGCGAGATAAGGCTAAGGCACGACAACGCAAGGCTAGGCAATACAGGGAAGGGAAGCAAAGAGTAACGGAAGGTAAGCAAGGCAAGGAAAAGCAAGGAAAGGCAAGGGTAACGGAAGGAACGGCACGGCAAGGGGAAACAAGGCTAAGGCACGGCAACGCAGGCTAGGCAATGCACGGCAAGGCAAGGAAAGGGTAACTCATGGGAAAGCACGGTCAGGCGAGGCAAGGCTACGGCATGACAACGCAAGCCTACGCAATGCACGGAAAGCAAGCAAAGAGTAACGGAAAGCAAGGAAGGCAAGGGAAAGCAAGGGAAGGCAAGGGTAAAGGAAGGAACGGCACGGCAAGGGGAAACAAGGCTAAGGCACGGCAACGTAGGCTAGGCAATGCACGGCAAGGTAAGGAAAGGGTACCGCATGGGAAAGCACGTTCAGGCGAGGCAAGGCTAAGGCACGACAACGCAAGGCTAGGCAATGCACGGAAGGCAAGCAAAGAGTAACGGAAGGTAAGGAAGGCAAGGGAAAGCAAAGAAAGGCAAGTGTAACGGAAGGAACGGCACGGCAAGGGGAAAAACGCTCAGGCACGACAACGCACGGCTAGGCAATGCACGGCAAGGCAAGCAAAGGGTAACGCAAACAAAGGCACGGTGAGGCTAGGCAAGGCTAATGCATGAAAACGCAAGGCTAGGCGATGCACGACAATGCAAGAAAAGCTTAAAGCAAAGGAAGGCAAGGTCAGGCGAGATAAGGCTAAGGCACGACAACGCAAGGCTAGGAAATTCAGGGAAGGCAAGCAAAGAGTAACGGAAGGTAAGCTAGGCAAGGAAAAGGAAGGAAAGGCCAGGGTAACGGAAGGAACGGCACGGCAAGGGGAAACAAGTCTAAGGCACGACACCGAACGCTAGGCAATGAACGGCAAGGCAAGGAAAGGGTAACGCATTTGAAAGCACGGTCAGGCGAGGCAACGCTAAGGCACGACAACGCAAGGCTAGGCAATGCACGGAAGGCAAGCAAAGAGTAACGGAAGGTAAGGAAGGCAAGGGAAAGCAAGGCAAGGCAAGAGTAACGGAAGGAACGGCACGGCAAGGGAAACAAGGCTAAGGCACGACAACGCACGGCTAGGCAATGCACGGCAAGGCAAGGAAAGGGTAACGCAGGGGAAGGCACGGTCAGGTGAGGCAAGGATAAGGCACGACAATGCAAGGCTAGGAAATGCACGGCAAGGCAAGGAAAGTGTAACGCAAGGCAAGGCACGGTGAGGCTAGGCAAGGCTAATGCACGACAACGCAAGGCTAGGCAATGCACGGCAAGGCAAGGAAAGGGTAACGCAATTCAAGGCACGGTCAGGCGAGGTAAGGATAAGGCACGACAACGCAAGGCTAGGCAATGCACGGAAGGCAAGCAAAGAGTAACGGAAGGTAAGCAAGACAAGGAAAAGCAAGGAAAGGCAAGGGTAACGGAAGGAACGGCACGGCAAGGGGAAACAAGTCTAAGGCACGACACCGAACGCTAGGGAATGAACGGCAAGGCAAGGAAAGTGTTACGCATGGGAAAGCACGGTCAGGCGAGGCAAGGCTAAGGCACGACAACGCAAGGCTAGGCAATGCACGGAAAGCAAGCAAAGAGTAACGGAACGCAAGGAAGGCAAGGGAAAGGAAGGGAAGGCAAGGGTAACGGAAGGAACGGCACGGCAAGGGGTAAGAAGGCGAAGGCACGACAACGCAGGGCTAGGCAATGCACGGCAAGGCAAGGAAAGGGTAACGCAGGGGAAGGCACGGTCAGGTGAGGCAAGGATAAGGCACGACAATGCAAGGCTAGGCAATGCACGGCAAGGCAAGGAAAGAGTAACGGAAGGAAAGTAAGGCAAGGCAAAGCCAGGGAAGGCAAGTGTAACAAAAGGCACGCCACGGCAAGGGGAAACAAGGCTAAGGCACGACAACGCACGGCTAGGCAATGCGCGGCAAGGCAAGGAAAGGGTAACGCAAGGCAAGGCACGGTGAGGCTAGGCAAGGCTAATGCACGACAACACAAGGCTAGGCAATGCACGACAATGCAAGGAAAGCTTAAAGCAAAGGAAGGCACGGTCAGGCGAGATAAGGCTAAGGCACGACAACGCAAGTCTAGGCAACGCAGGGAAGGGAAGCAAAGAGTAACGGAAGGTAAGCAAGGCAAGGAAAAGCAAGGAAAGGCAAGGGTAACGGAAGGAACGGCACGGCAAGGGGAAACAAGGCTAAGGCACAGCAAAGCAGGCTAGGCAATGCACGGCAAGGCAAGGAAAGGGTAACGCATGGGAAAGCACGTTCAGGCGAGGCAAGGCTAAGGCACGACAACGCAAGGCTAGGCAATGCACGGAAGGCAAGCAAAGAGTAACGGAAGGTAAGGAAGGCAAGGGAAAGCAAAGAAAGGCAAGTGTAACGGAAGGAACGGCACGGCAAGGGGAAACAAGGCTAAGGCACGACAACGCACGGCTAGGCAATGCACGGCAAGGCAAGCAAAGAGTAACGCAAGGAAAGGCACGGTGAGGCTAGGCAAGGCTAATGCACGAAAACGCAAGGCTAGGCGATGCACGACAATGCAAGGAACGCTTAAAGCAAAAGAAGGCAAGGTCAGGCGAGATAAGGCAAAGGCACGACAACGCAAGGCTAGGAAATTCAGGGAAGGCAAGCAAAGAGTAACGGAAGGTAAGCTAGGCAAGGAAAAGGAAGGAAAGGCCAGGGTAACGGAAGGAACGGCACGGCAAGGGGAAACAAGGCTAAGGCACGACAACGCAGGCTAGGCAATTCACGGCAAGGCAAGGAAAGGGTAACGCATGGGAAAGCACGGTCAGGCGAGGCAAGGCTAAGGCACGACAACGCAAGGCTAGGCAATGCACGGAAAGGAAGCAAGGAGTAACGGAACGCAAGGAAGGAAAGGGAAAGCAAGGGAAGGCAAGGGTAACGGAAGGAACGGCACGACAAGGGGTAACAAGGCTAAGGCACGAGAAGGCAGGGCTAGGCAATTCACCGCAAGGCAAGGAAAGGGTAACGCAAGGGAAGGCACGGTCAGGTGAGGCAAGGCTAATGCACGACAATGCAAAGCTAAGCAGTGCACGGCAAGGGAAGGAAAGAGTAACGGAAGGAAAGGAAGCGAAGGCAAAGCCAGGCAAGGCAATTGTAACAAAAGGCACGGCACGGCAAGGGTAAACAAGGCTAAGGCACGACAACGCACAGCTAGGCAATGCACGGCAAGGCAAGGAAAGGGTAACGCAATTCAAGGCACGGTCAGGCGAGGTAAGGATAAGGCACGACAACGCAAGGCTAGGCAATGCACGGAAGGCAAGCAAAGAGTAACGGAAGGTAAGGAAGGCAAGGGAAAGCAAGGAAAGGCAAGTGTAACGGAAGGAACGGCATGGCAAGTGGAAACAAGGCTAAGGCACGACAACGCACGCTAGGCAATGCACGGCAATTCAAGGATAGGGTAACGCATGGGAAAGCACGGTCAGGCGAGGCAAGCCTAAGGCATGACAACGCAGGGCTAGGCAATGCACGGAAAGCAAGCAAAGAGTAACGGAACGCAAGGAAGGCAAGGGAAAGCAAGGGAAGACAAGGGTAACGGAAGGAACGGCACGGCAAGGGGTAACAAGGCTAAGGCACGACAACGCAGGGCTAGGCAATGCACGGCAAGGCAAGGAAAGAGTAACGGAAGGAAAGGAAGGCAAGGAAAGCCAGGCAAGGCAAGTGTAACAAAAGGCACGCAACGGCAAGGGGAAACAAGGCTAAGGCACGACAACACACGGCTAGGAAATGCACGGCAAGGCAAGGAAAGGGTAACGCAAGGCAAGGCACGGTGAGGCTAGGCAAGGTTAATGCACGACAACGCAAGGCTAGGCAATGCACGACAATGCAAGGAAAGCTTAAAGCAAAGGAAGGCACGGTCAGGCCAGATAAGGCTAAGGCACGACAACGCAAGGCTAGGCAATGCACGGAAGGCAAGCAAAGTGTAACGGAAGGTAAGGAAGGCAAGGGAAAGCAAGGAAAGGCAATGGTAACGGAAGGAACGGCACGGCAAGGGGAAACAAGTCTAAGGCATGACACTGAACGCTAGGCAATGCACGGCAAGGCAAGGAAAGGGTAACGCATGGGAAAGCACGGTCAGGCGAGGCAAGGCTAAGGCACGACAACGCAAGGCTAGGCAATGCACTGAAGGCAAGCAAAGAGTAACGGAAGGTAAGGAAGGCAAGGGAAAGCAAAGAAAGGCAAGTGTAACGGAAGGAACGGCACGGCAAGGGGAAACAAGGCTAAGGCACGACAACGCATGGCTAGGCAATGCATGGCCAGGCAAGCAAAGGGTAACGCAAGGAAAGGCACGGTGAGGCTAGGCAAGTCTAATGCACGAAAACGCAAGGCTAGGCGATGCACGACAATGCAAGGAAAGCTTAAAGCAAAGTAAGGCAAGGTCAGGCGAGATAAGGCTAAGGCACGACAACGTAAGGCTAGGAAATTCAGGGAAGGCAAGCAAAGAGTAACGGAAGGTAAGCAAGGCAAGGAAAAGGAAGGAAAGGCCAGGGTAACGGAAGGAACGGCACGGCAAGGGGAAAATAGTCTAAGGCACGACACCGAACGCTAGGCAATGAATGGCAAGGCAAGGAAAGGGTAACGCATTTGAAAGCACGGTCAGGCGAGGCAACGCTAAGGCACGACAACGCAAGGCTAGGCAATGCACGGAAGGCAAGCAAAGAGTAACGGAAGGTATGGAAGGCAAGGGAAATCAAGGAAAGGCAAGGTTAAGGAAGGAACGGCACGGCAAGGGGAAACAAGGCTAAGGCACGACAACGCACGCTAGGCAATGCACGGCAAGGCAAGGAAAGGGTAACGCATGGGAAAGCACGGTCAGGCGAGGCAAGGATAAGGCACGACAATGCAAGGCTAGGCAATGCACGGCAAGGCAAGGAAAGAGTAACGGAAGGAAAGGAAGGCAAAGAAAAGCCAGGCAAGCAGTGTAACAAAAGGCACGCCACGGCAAGGGGAAACAAGGCTAAGTCACGACAACGCACGGCTAGGCAATGAACGGCAAGGCAAGGAAAGGGTAACGCAAGGCAAGGCACGGTGAGGCTAGGCAAGGCTAATGCACGACAACGCAAGGCTAGGCAATGCACGACAATGCAAGGAAAGCTTAAAGCAAAGGAAGGCTAGGTCAGGCGAGATAAGGCAAAGGCACGACAACGCAAGTCTAGGCAATTCAGGGAAGGCAAGCAAAGAGTAACAGAAGGTAAGCAAGACAAGGAAAAGCAAGGAAAGTCAAGGGTAACGGAAGGAACGGCACGGCAAGGGGAAACAAGTCTAAGGCACCACACCGAACCCTAGGCAATGAACGGCAAGGCAAGGAAAGGGTAACGCATTTGAAAGCACGGTCAGGCGAGGCAACGCTAAAGCACGACAACGCAAGGCTAGGCAATGCACGGAAGGCAAGCAAAGAGTAACGGAAGGTAAGGAAGGCAAGGGAAAGCAAGGAAAGGCAAGTGTAACGGAAGGAACGGCACGGCAAGGGGAAACAAGGCTAAGGCACGACAACGCACGCTAGGCAATGCACGGCAAGGCAAGGAAAGGGTAACGCATGGGAAAGCACGGTCAGGCGAGGCAAGGCTAAGGCATGACAACGCAAGGCTAGGCAATGCACGGAAAGCAAGCAAAGAGTAACGGAACGCAAGGAAGGCAAGGGAAAGCAAAGAAAGGCAAGGGTAACGGAAGGAACGGCACGGCAAGGGGAAACAAGGCTAAGGCACGACAACGCCCGCTAGGCAATGCACTGCAAGGGAAGGAAAGGGTAACGCATGGGAAAGCACGGTCAGGCGAGGCAAGGCTAAGGAAAGCCAACGCAAGGCTAGGCAATGCACGGAAAGCAAGCAAGGAGTAACGGAATGCAAGGAAGGAAAGGGAAAGCAAGGGAAGGCAAGGGTAACGGAAGGAACGGCACGGCAAGGGGAAACAAGGCTAAGGCACGACAACGCACGGCTAGGCAATGCACGGCAAGGCAAGGAAAGCTTAAAGCAAAGGAAGGCAAGGTCAGGCGAGATAAGGCAAAGGCACGACAACGCAAGGCTAGGCAATTCAGGGAAGGCAAGCAAAGAGGAACGGAAGGTAAGCAAGGCAAGGAAAAGCAAGGAAAGGCAAGGGTAACGGAAGGAACGGCACGGCAAGGGGAAACAAGTCTAAGGCACGACACCGAACGCTAGGCAATGAACGGCAAGGCAAGGAAAGGGTTACGCATGGGAAAGCACGGTCAGGCGAGGCAAGGCTAAGGCACGACAACGCAAGGCTAGGCAATGCACGGAAGGCAAGTAAAGAGTAACGGAAAGTAAGGAAGGCAAGGGAAAGCAAGGAAAGGCAAGTGTAACGGAAGGAACGGCACGGCAAGGGGAAACAAGGCTAAGGCACGACAACGTAGGCTAGGCAATGCACGGCAAGGCAAGGAAAGGGTAACGCATGGGAAAGCACGGTCAGGCGAGGCAAGGCTAAGGGATGACAACGCAAGGCTAGGCAATGCACGGAAAGCAAGCAAAGAGTAACGGAACGCAAGGAAGGCAAGGGAAATCAAGGAAAGGCAAGTGTAACGGAAGGAACGGCACGGCAAGGGGAAACAAGGCTAAGGCACGACAACGCACGGCTAGGCAATGCACGGCAAGGCAAGGAAAGCTTAAAGCAAAGGAAGGCAAGGTCAGGCGAGATAAGGCAAAGGCACGACAACGCAAGGCTAGGCAATTCAGGGAAGGCAAGCAAAGAGGAACGGAAGGTAAGCAAGGCAAGGAAAAGCAAGGAAAGGCAAGGGTAACGGAAGGAACGGCACGGCAAGGGGAAACAAGTCTAAGGCACGACACCGAACGCTAGGCAATGAACGGCAAGGCAAGGAAAGGGTAACGCATTTGAAAGCACGGTCAGGCGAGGCAACGCTAAGGCACGACAACGCAAGGCTAGGCAATGCACGGAAGGCAAGCAAAGAGTAACGGAAGGAAAGGAAGGCAAGGCAAAGCCAGGCAAGGCAAGTGTAACAAAAGGCACGCCACGGCAAGGGGAAACAAGGCTAAGGCACGACAACGCACGGCTAGGCAATGCACGGCAAGGCAAGGAAAGGGTAACGCAAGGAAAGGCACGGTGAGGCTAGGCAAGGCTAATGCACGAAAACGCAAGGCTAGGCGATGCACGACAATGCAAGGAAAGCTTAAAGCAAAGGAAGGCAAGGTCAGGCGAGATAAGGCTAAGGCACGACAACGCAAGGCTAGGAAATTCAGGGAAGGCAAGCAAAGAGTAACGGAAGGTAAGCAAGGCAAGGAAAAGGAAGGAAAGTCCAGGGTAACGGAAGGAACGGCACGGCAAGGGGAAACAATTCTAAGGCACGACACCGAACGCTAGGCAATGAACGGCAAGGCAAGGAAAGGGTAACGCATTTGAAAGCACGGTCAGGCGAGGCAACGCTAAGGCACGACAACGCAAGGCTAGGCAATGCACGGCAAGGCAAGGAAAGAGTAACGGAAGGAAAGGAAGGCAAGGCAAAGCCAGGCAAGGCAAGTGTAACAAAAGGCACGCCACGGCAAGGGGAAACAAGGCTAAGGCACGACAACGCACGGCTAGGCAATGCACGGCAAGGCAAGGAAAGGGTAACGCAAGGCAAGGCACTTTGAGGCTAGGCAAGGCTAATGCACGACAACACAAGGCTAGGCAATGCACGACAATGCAAGGAAAGCTTAAAGCAAAGGAAGGCACGGTCAGGCGAGATAAGGCTAAGGCACGACAACGCAAGGCTAGGCAATACAGGGAAATGAAGCAAAGAGTAACGGAAGGTAAGCAAGGCAAGGAAAAGCAAGGAAAGGCAAGGGTAACGGAAGGAACGGCACGGCAAGGGGAAACAAGGCTAAGGCACGGCAACGCAGGCTAGGCAATGCACGGCAAGGCAAGGAAAGGGTAACTCATGGGAAAGCACGGTCAGGCGAGGCAAGGCTACGGCATGACAACGCAAGCCTACGCAATGCACGGAAAGCAAGCAAAGAGTAACGGAAAGCAAGGAAGGCAAGGGAAAGCAAGGGAAGGCAAGGGTAAAGGAAGGAACGGCACGGCAAGGGGAAACAAGGCTAAGGCACGGCAACGTAGGCTAGGCAATGCACGGCAAGGTAAGGAAAGGGTACCGCATGGGAAAGCACGTTCAGGCGAGGCAAGGCTAAGGCACGACAACGCAAGGCTAGGCAATGCACGGAAGGCAAGCAAAGAGTAACGGAAGGTAAGGAAGGCAAGGGAAAGCAAAGAAAGGCAAGTGTAACGGAAGGAACGGCACGGCAAGGGGAAAAAAGGCTCAGGCACGACAACGCACGGCTAGGCAATGCACGGCAAGGCAAGCAAAGGGTAACGCAAACAAAGGCACGGTGAGGCTAGGCAAGGCTAATGCATGAAAACGCAAGGCTAGGCGATGCACGACAATGCAAGAAAAGCTTAAAGCAAAGGAAGGCAAGGTCAGGCGAGATAAGGCTAAGGCACGACAACGCAAGGCTAGGAAATTCAGGGAAGGCAAGCAAAGAGTAACGGAAGGTAAGCTAGGCAAGGAAAAGGAAGGAAAGGCCAGGGTAACGGAAGGAACGGCACGGCAAGGGGAAACAAGTCTAAGGCACGACACCGAACGCTAGGCAATGAACGGCAAGGCAAGGAAAGGGTAACGCATTTGAAAGCACGGTCAGGCGAGGCAACGCTAAGGCACGAAAACGCAAGGCTAGGCAATGCACGGAAGGCAAGCAAAGAGTAACGGAAGGTAAGGAAGGCAAGGGAAAGCAAGGAAAGGCAAGTGTAACGGAAGGAACGGCACGGCAAGGGAAACAAGGCTAAGGCACGACAACGCACGGCTAGGCAATGCACGGCAAGGCAAGGAAAGGGTAACGCAGGGGAAGGCACGGTCTGGAGAGGCAAGCATAAGGCACGACAATGCAAGGCTAGGCAATGCACGGCAAGGCAAGGAAAGTGTAACGCAAGGCAAGGCACGGTGAGGCTAGGCAAGGCTAATGCACGACAACGCATGGCTAGGCAATGCACGACAATGCAAGGAAAGCTTAAAGCAAAGGAAGGCACGGTCAGGCGAGATAAGGCTAAGGCACGATAACGCAAGGCTAGGCAATGCAGGGAAGGGAAGCAAAGAGTAACGGAAGGTAAGGAAGGCAAGGAAAAGCAAGGAAAGGCAAGGGTAACGGAAGGAACGGCACGGCAAGGGGAAACAAGGCTAAGGCACGGCAACGCAGGCTAGGCAATTCACGGCAAGGCAAGGAAAGTGTAACGCATGGGAAAGCACGGTCAGGCGAGGCAAGGCTAAGGCACGACAACGCAAGGCTAGGCAATGCACGGAAAGGAATCAAGGAGTAACGGAACGCAAGGAAGGAAAGGGAAAGCAAGGGAAGGCAAGGGTAACGGAAGGAACGGCTCGACAAGGGGTAACAAGGCTAAGGCACGAGAAGGCAGGGCTAGGCAATTCACCGCAAGGCAAGGAAAGGGTAACGCAAGGGAAGGCACGGTCAGGTGAGGCAAGGCTAATGCACGACAATGCAAAGCTAGGAAGTGCACGGCAAGGCAAGGAAAGAGTAACGGAAGGAAAGGAAGGAAAGGCAAAGCCAGGCAAGGCAAGTGTAACAAAAGGCACGGCACGGCAAGGGTAAACAAGGCTAAGGCACGACAACGCACAGCTAGGCAATGCACGGCAAGGCAAGGAAAGGGTAACGCAATTCAAGGCACGGTCAAGCGAGGTAAGGATAAGGCACGACAACGCAAGGCTAGGCAATGCACGGAAGGCAAGCAAAGAGTAACGGAAGGTAAGGAAGGCAAGGGAAAGCAAGGAAAGGCAAGTGTAACGGAAGGAACGGCATGGCAAGTGGAAACAAGGCTAAGGCACGACAACGCACGCTAGGCAATGCACGGCAATTCAAGGATAGGGTAACGCATGGGAAAGCACGGTCAGGCGAGGCAAGCCTAAGGCATGACAACGCAGGGCTAGGCAATGCACGGAAAGCAAGCAAAGAGTAACGGAACGCAAGGAAGGCAAGGGAAAGCAAGGGAAGGCAAGGGTAACGGAAGGAACGGCACGGCAAGGGGTAACAAGGCTAAGGCACGACAACGCAGGGCTAGGCAATGCACGGCAAGGCAAGGAAAGAGTAACGGAAGGAAAGGAAGGCAAGGAAAGCCAGGCAAGGCAAGTGTAACAAAAGGCACGCAACGGCAAGGGGAAACAAGGCTAAGGCACGACAACACACGGCTAGGAAATGCACGGAAAGGCAAGGAAAGGGTAACGCAAGGCAAGGCACGGTGAGGCTAGGCAAGGTTAATGCACGACAACGCAAGGCTAGGAAATGCACGACAATGCAAGGAAAGCTTAAAGCAAAGGAAGGCACGGTCAGGCCAGATAAGGCTAAGGCACGACAACGCAAGGCTAGGCAATGCACGGAAGGCAAGCAAAGTGTAACGGAAGGTAAGGAAGGCAAGGGAAAGCAAGGAAAGGCAATGGTAACGGAAGGAACGGCACGGCAAGGGGAAACAAGTCTAAGGCACGACACTGAACGCTAGGCAATGCACGGCAAGGCAAGGAAAGGGTAACGCATGGGAAAGCACGTTCAGGCGAGGCAAGGCTAAGGCACGACAACGCAAGGCTAGGCAATGCACTGAAGGCAAGCAAAGAGTAACGGAAGGAAAGGAAGGCAAGGCAAAGCCAGGCAAGCAGTGTAACAAAAGGCACGCCACGGCAAGGGGAAACAAGGCTAAGGCACGACAACGCACGGCTAGGCAATGCACGGCAAGGCAAGGAAAGGGTAACGCAAGGCAAGTCACGGTGAGGCTAGGCAAGGCTAATGCACGACAATGCAAGGCTAGGCAATGCACGACAATGCAAGGAAAGCTTAAATCAAAGGAAGGCACGGTCAGGCGAGCTAAGGCTAAGGCACGACAACGCAAGGCTAGGCAATGCAGGGAAGGGAAGCAAAGAGTAACGGAAGGTAAGAAAGGCAAGGAAAAGCAAGGAAAGGCAAGGGTAACGGAAGGAACTGCACGGCAAGGGGAAACAAGGCTAAGGCACGGCAACGCAGGCTGGGCAATGCACGGCAAGGCAAGCAAAGGGTAACGCAAGGCAAGGCACGGTGAGGCTAGGCAAGGCTAATGCACGAAAACGCAAGGCTAGGCAATGCACGACAATGCAAGGAAAGCTTAAAGCAAAGGAAGGCAAGGTCAGGCGAGATAAGGCAAAGGCACAACAACGCAAGGCTTGGCAATTCAGGGAAGGCAAGCAAAGAGTAACGGAAGGTAAGCAAGACAAGGAAAAGCAAGGAAAGGCAAGGGTAACGGAAGGAACGGCACGGCAAGGGGAAACAAGTCTAAGGCACGACACCGAACGCTAGGGAATGCACGGCAAGGCAAGGAAAGAGTAACGGAAGGAAAGTAAGGCAAGGCAAAGCCAGGGAAGGCAAGTGTAACAAAAGGCACGCCACGGCAAGGGGAAACAAGGCTAAGGCACGACAACGCACGGCTAGGCAATGCGCGGCAAGGCAAGGAAAGGGTAACGCAAGGCAAGGCACGGTGAGGCTAGGCAAGGCTAATGCACGACAACACAAGGCTAGGCAATGCACGACAATGCAAGGAAAGCTTAAAGCAAAGGAAGGCACGGTCAGGCGAGATAAGGCTAAGGCACGACAACCCAAGGCTAGGCAATGCACGGAAGGCAAGCAAAGAGTAACGGAAGGTAAGGAAGGAAAGGGAAAGCAAAGAAAGGCAAGTGTAACGGAAGGAACGGCACGGCAAGGGGAAACAAGGCTAAGGCACGACACCGAACGCTAGGCAATGAACGGCAAGGCAAGGAAAGGGTAACGCATTTGAAAGCACGGTCAGGCGAGGCAACGCTAAGGCACGACAACGCAAGGCTAGGCAATGCACGGAAGGCAAGCAAAGAGTAACGGAACGCAAGGAAGGCAAGGGAAATCAAGGAAAGGCAAGTGTAACGGAAGGAACGGCACGGCAAGGGGAAACAAGGCTAAGGCACGACAACGCACGGCTAGGCAATGCACGGCAAGGCAAGGAAAGCTTAAAGCAAAGGAAGGCACGGTCAGGCGAGATAAGGCTAAGGCACGACAACGCAAGGCTAGGCAATTCAGGGAAGGCAAGCAAAGAGGAACGGAAGGTAAGCAAGGCAAGGAAAAGCAAGGAAAGGCAAGGGTAACGGAAGGAACGGCACGGCAAGGGGAAACAAGGCTAAGGCACGACAACGCACGCTAGGCAATGAACGGCAAGGCAAGGAAAGGGTTACGCATGGGAAGGCACGGTCAGGCGAGGCAAGGCTAAGGCACGACAACGCAAGGCTAGGCAATGCACGGAAGGCAAGTAAAGAGTAACGGAAAGTAAGGAAGGCAAGGGAAAGCAAGGAAAGGCAAGTGTAACGGAAGGAACGGCACGGCAAGGGGAAACAAGGCTAAGGCACGACAACGTAGGCTAGGCAATGCACGGCAAGGCAAGGAAAGGGTAACGCATGGGAAAGCACGGTCAGGCGAGGCAAGGCTAAGGGATGACAACGCAAGGCTAGGCAATGCACGGAAAGCAAGCAAAGAGTAACGGAACGCAAGGAAGGCAAGGGAAATCAAGGAAAGGCAAGTGTAACGGAAGGAACGGCACGGCAAGGGGAAACAAGGCTAAGGCACGACAACGCACGGCTAGGCAATGCACGGCAAGGCAAGGAAAGCTTAAAGCAAAGGAAGGCAAGGTCAGGCGAGATAAGGCAAAGGCACGACAACGCAAGGCTAGGCAATTCAGGGAAGGCAAGCAAAGAGGAACGGAAGGTAAGCAAGGCAAGGAAAAGCAAGGAAAGGCAAGGGTAACGGAAGGAACGGCACGGCAAGGGGAAACAAGTCTAAGGCACGACACCGAACGCTAGGCAATGAACGGCAAGGCAAGGAAAGGGTTACGCATGGGAAAGCACGGTCAGGCGAGGCAAGGCTAAGGCACGACAACGCAAGGCTAGGCAATGCACGGAAGGCAAGTAAAGAGTAACGGAAGGTAAGGAAGGCAAGGGAAAGCAAGGAAAGGCAAGTGTAACGGAAGGAACGGCACGGCAAGGGGAAACAAGGCTAAGGCACGACAACGCACGGCTAGGCAATGCACGGCAAGGCAAGCAAAGAGTAACGCAAGGAAAGGCACGGTGAGGCTAGGCAAGGCTAATGCACGAAAACGCAAGGCTAGGCGATGCACGACAATGCAAGGAACGCTTAAAGCAAAAGAAGGCAAGGTCAGGCGAGATAAGGCAAAGGCACGACAACGCAAGGCTAGGAAATTCAGGGAAGGCAAGCAAAGAGTAACGGAAGGTAAGCTAGGCAAGGAAAAGGAAGGAAAGTCCAGGGTAACGGAAGGAACGGCACGGCAATGGGAAACAATTCTAAGGCACGACACCGAACGCTAGGCAATGAACGGCAAGGCAAGGAAAGGGTAACGCATTTGAAAGCACGGTCAGGCGAGGCAACGCTAAGGCACGACAACGCAAGGCTAGGCAATGCACGGCAAGGAAAGGAAAGAGTAACGGAAGGAAAGGAAGGCAAGGCAAAGCCAGGCAAGGCAAGTGTAACAAAAGGCACGCCACGGCAAGGGGAAACAAGGCTAAGGCACGACAACGCACGGCTAGGCAATGCACGGCAAGGCAAGGAAAGGGTAACGCAAGGCAAGGCACTTTGAGGCTAGGCAAGGCTAATGCACGACAACACAAGGCTAGGCAATGCACGACAATGCAAGGAAAGCTTAAGGCAAAGGAAGGCACGGTCAGGCGAGATAAGGGTAAGGCACGACAACGCAAGGCTAGGCAATACAGGGAAGGGAAGCAAAGAGTAACGGAAGGTAAGCAAGGCAAGGAAAAGCAAGGAAAGGCAAGGGTAACGGAAGGAACGGCACGGCAAGGGGAAACAAGGCTAAGGCACGGCAACGCAGGCTAGGCAATGCACGGCAAGGCAAGGAAAGGGTAACTCATGGGAAAGCACGGTCAGGCGAGGCAAGGCTACGGCATGACAACGCAAGCCTACGCAATGCACGGAAAGCAAGCAAAGAGTAACGGAAAGCAAGGAAGGCAAGGGAAAGCAAGGGAAGGCAAGGGTAAAGGAAGGAACGGCACGGCAAGGGGAAACAAGGCTAAGGCACGGCAACGTAGGCTAGGCAATGCACGGCAAGGTAAGGAAAGGGTACCGCATGGGAAAGCACGTTCAGGCGAGGCAAGGCTAAGGCACGACAACGCAAGGCTAGGCAATGCACGGAAGGCAAGCAAAGAGTAACGGAAGGTAAGGAAGGCAAGGGAAAGCAAAGAAAGGCAAGTGTAACGGAAGGAACGGCACGGCAAGGGGAAAAAAGGCTCAGGCACGACAACGCACGGCTAGGCAATGCACGGCAAGGCAAGCAAAGGGTAACGCAAACAAAGGCACGGTGAGGCTAGGCAAGGCTAATGCATGAAAACGCAAGGCTAGGCGATGCACGACAATGCAAGAAAAGCTTAAAGCAAAGGAAGGCAAGGTCAGGCGAGATAAGGCTAAGGCACGACAACGCAAGGCTAGGAAATTCAGGGAAGGCAAGCAAAGAGTAACGGAAGGTAAGCTAGGCAAGGAAAAGGAAGGAAAGGCCAGGGTAACGGAAGGAACGGCACGGCAAGGGGAAACAAGTCTAAGGCACGACAGCGAACGCTAGGCAATGAACGGCAAGGCAAGGAAAGGGTAACGCATTTGAAAGCACGGTCAGGCGAGGCAACGCTAAGGCACGACAACGCAAGGCTAGGCAATGCACGGAAGGCAAGCAAAGAGTAACGGAAGGTAAGGAAGGCAAGGGAAAGCAAGGAAAGGCAAGTGTAACGGAAGGAACGGCACGGCAAGGGAAACAAGGCTAAGGCACGACAACGCACGGCTAGGCAATGCACGGCAAGGCAAGGAAAGGGTAACGCAGGGGAAGGCACGGTCTGGAGAGGCAAGCATAAGGCACGACAATGCAAGGCTAGGCAATGCACGGCAAGGCAAGGAAAGTGTAACGCAAGGCAAGGCACGGTGAGGCTAGGCAAGGCTAATGCACGACAACGCATGGCTAGGCAATGCACGACAATGCAAGGAAAGCTTAAAGCAAAGGAAGGCACGGTCAGGCGAGATAAGGCTAAGGCACGATAACGCAAGGCTAGGCAATGCAGGGAAGGGAAGCAAAGAGTAACGGAAGGTAAGGAAGGCAAGGAAAAGCAAGGAAAGGCAAGGGTAACGGAAGGAACGGCACGGCAAGGGGAAACAAGGCTAAGGCACGGCAACGCAGGCTAGGCAATTCACGGCAAGGCAAGGAAAGTGTAACGCATGGGAAAGCACGGTCAGGCGAGGCAAGGCTAAGGCACGACAACGCAAGGCTAGGCAATGCACGGAAAGGAATCAAGGAGTAACGGAACGCAAGGAAGGAAAGGGAAAGCAAGGGAAGGCAAGGGTAACGGAAGGAACGGCGCGACAAGGGGTAACAAGGCTAAGGCACGAGAAGGCAGGGCTAGGCAATTCACCGCAAGGCAAGGAAAGGGTAACGCAAGGGAAGGCACAGTCAGGTGAGGCAAGGCTAATGCACGACAATGCAAAGCTAGGAAGTGCACGGCAAGGCAAGGAAAGAGTAACGGAAGGAAAGGAAGGAAAGGCAAAGCCAGGCAAGGCAAGTGTAACAAAAGGCACGGCACGGCAAGGGTAAACAAGGCTAAGGCACGACAACGCACAGCTAGGCAATGCACGGCAAGGCAAGGAAAGGGTAACGCAATTCAAGGCACGGTCAAGCGAGGTAAGGATAAGGCACGACAACGCAAGGCTAGGCAATGCACGGAAGGCAAGCAAAGAGTAACGGAAGGTAAGGAAGGCAAGGGAAAGCAAGGAAAGGCAAGTGTAACGGAAGGAACGGCATGGCAAGTGGAAACAAGGCTAAGGCACGACAACGCACGCTAGGCAATGCACGGCAATTCAAGGATAGGGTAACGCATGGGAAAGCACGGTCAGGCGAGGCAAGCCTAAGGCATGACAACGCAGGGCTAGGCAATGCACGGAAAGCAAGCAAAGAGTAACGGAACGCAAGGAAGGCAAGGGAAAGCAAGGGAAGGCAAGGGTAACGGAAGGAACGGCACGGCAAGGGGTAACAAGGCTAAGGCACGACAACGCAGGGCTAGGCAATGCACGGCAAGGCAAGGAAAGAGTAACGGAAGGAAAGGAAGGCAAGGAAAGCCAGGCAAGGCAAGTGTAACAAAAGGCACGCAACGGCAAGGGGAAACAAGGCTAAGGCACGACAACACACGGCTAGGAAATGCACGGAAAGGCAAGGAAAGGGTAACGCAAGGCAAGGCACGGTGAGGCTAGGCAAGGTTAATGCACGACAACGCAAGGCTAGGAAATGCACGACAATGCAAGGAAAGCTTAAAGCAAAGGAAGGCACGGTCAGGCCAGATAAGGCTAAGGCACGACAACGCAAGGCTAGGCAATGCACGGAAGGCAAGCAAAGTGTAACGGAAGGTAAGGAAGGCAAGGGAAAGCAAGGAAAGGCAATGGTAACGGAAGGAACGGCACGGCAAGGGGAAACAAGTCTAAGGCACGACACTGAACGCTAGGCAATGCACGGCAAGGCAAGGAAAGGGTAACGCATGGGAAAGCACGTTCAGGCGAGGCAAGGCTAAGGCACGACAACGCAAGGCTAGGCAATGCACTGAAGGCAAGCAAAGAGTAACGGAAGGAAAGGAAGGCAAGGCAAAGCCAGGCAAGCAGTGTAACAAAAGGCACGCCACGGCAAGGGGAAACAAGGCTAAGGCACGACAACGCACGGCTAGGCAATGCACGGCAAGGCAAGGAAAGGGTAACGCAAGGCAAGTCACGGTGAGGCTAGGCAAGGTTAATGCACGACAATGCAAGGCTAGGCAATGCACGACAATGCAAGGAAAGCTTAAATCAAAGGAAGGCACGGTCAGGCGAGCTAAGGCTAAGGCACGACAACGCAAGGCTAGGCAATGCAGGGAAGGGAAGCAAAGAGTAACGGAAGGTAAGAAAGGCAAGGAAAAGCAAGGAAAGGCAAGGGTAACGGAAGGAACTGCACGGCAAGGGGAAACAAGGCTAAGGCACGGCAACGCAGGCTGGGCAATGCACGGCAAGGCAAGCAAAGGGTAACGCAAGGCAAGGCACGGTGAGGCTAGGCAAGGCTAATGCACGAAAACGCAAGGCTAGGCAATGCACGACAATGCAAGGAAAGCTTAAAGCAAAGGAAGGCAAGGTCAGGCGAGATAAGGCAAAGGCACAACAACGCAAGGCTTGGCAATTCAGGGAAGGCAAGCAAAGAGTAACGGAAGGTAAGCAAGACAATCAAAAGCAAGGAAAGGCAAGGGTAACGGAAGGAACGGCACGGCAAGGGGAAACAAGTCTAAGGCACGACACCGAACGCTAGGGAATGAACGGCAAGGCAAGGAAAGTGTTACGCATGGGAAAGCACGGTCAGGCGAGGCAAGGCTAAGGCACGACAACGCAAGGCTAGGCAATGCACGGAAAGCAAGCAAAGAGTAACGGAACGCAAGGAAGGCAAGGGAAAGGAAGGGAAGGCAAGGGTAACGGAAGGAACGGCACGGCAAGGGGTAAGAAGGCGAAGGCACGACAACGCAGGGCTAGGCAATGCACGGCAAGGCAAGGAAAGGGTAACGCAGGGGAAGGCACGGTCAGGTGAGGCAAGGATAAGGCACGACAATGCAAGGCTAGGCAATGCACGGCAAGGCAAGGAAAGTGGGAAAGCAGAGTAACGGAAGGTAAGGAAGGCAAGGCAAAGCCAGGGAAGGCAAGTGTAACAAAAGGCACGCCACGGCAAGGGGAAACAAGGCTAAGGCACGACAACGCACGGCTAGGCAATGCGCGGCAAGGCAAGGAAAGGGTAACGCAAGGCAAGGCACGGTGAGGCTAGGCAAGGCTAATGCACGACAACACAAGGCTAGGCAATGCACGACAATGCAAGGAAAGCTTAAAGCAAAGGAAGGCACGGTCAGGCGAGATAAGGCTAAGGCACGACAACGCAAGTCTAGGCAACGCAGGGAAGGGAAGCAAAGAGTAACGGCAGGTAAGCAAGGCAAGGAAAAGCAAGGAAAGGCAAGGGTAACGGAAGGAACGGCACGGCAAGGGGAAACAAGGCTAAGGCACAGCAAAGCAGGCTAGGCAATGCACGGCAAGGCAAGGAAAGGGTAACGCATGGGAAAGCACGTTCAGGCGAGGCAAGGCTAAGGCACGACAACGCAAGGCTAGGCAATGCACGGAAGGCAAGCAAAGAGTAACGGAAGGTTAGGAAGGCAAGGGAAAGCAAAGAAAGGCAAGTGTAACGGAAGGAACGGCACGGCAAGGGGAAACAAGGCTAAGGCACGACAACGCACGGCTAGGCAATGCACGGCAAGGCAAGCAAAGAGTAACGCAAGGAAAGGCACGGTGAGGCTAGGCAAGGCTAATGCACGAAAACGCAAGGCTAGGCGATGCACGACAATGCAAGGAAGCTTAAAGCAAAGGAAGGCAAGGTCAGGCGAGATAAGGCTAAGGCACGACAACGCAAGGCTAGGAAATTCAGGGAAGGCAAGCAAAGAGTAACGGAAGGTAAGCTAGGCAAGGAAAAGGAAGGAAAGTCCAGGGTAACGGAAGGAACGGCACGGCAATGGGAAACAATTCTAAGGCACGACACCGAACGCTAGGCAATGAACGGCAAGGCAAGGAAAGGGTAACGCATTTGAAAGCACGGTCAGGCGAGGCAACGCTAAGGCACGACAACGCAAGGCTAGGCAATGCACGGCAAGGCAAGGAAAGAGTAACGGAAGGAAAGGAAGGCAAGGCAAAGCCAGGCAAGGCAAGTGTAACAAAAGGCACGCCACGGCAAGGGGAAACAAGGCTAAGGCACGACAACGCACGGCTAGGCAATGCACGGCAAGGCAAGGAAAGGGTAACGCAAGGCAAGGCACTTTGAGGCTAGGCAAGGCTAATGCACGACAACACAAGGCTAGGCAATGCACGACAATGCAAGGAAAGCTTAAAGCAAAGGAAGGCACGGTCAGGCGAGATAAGGCTAAGGCACGACAACGCAAGGCTAGGCAATACAGGGAAGGGAAGCAAAGAGTAACGGAAGGTAAGCAAGGCAAGGAAAAGCAAGGAAAGGCAAGGGTAACGGAAGGAACGGCACGGCAAGGGGAAACAAGGCTAAGGCACGGCAACGCAGGCTAGGCAATGCACGGCAAGGCAAGGAAAGGGTAACTCATGGGAAAGCACGGTCAGGCGAGGCAAGGCTACGGCATGACAACGCAAGCCTACGCAATGCACGGAAAGCAAGCAAAGAGTAACGGAAAGCAAGGAAGGCAAGGGAAAGCAAGGGAAGGCAAGGGTAAAGGAAGGAACGGCACGGCAAGGGGAAACAAGGCTAAGGCACGGCAACGTAGGCTAGGCAATGCACGGCAAGGTAAGGAAAGGGTACCGCATGGGAAAGCACGTTCAGGCGAGGCAAGGCTAAGGCACGACAACGCAAGGCTAGGCAATGCACGGAAGGCAAGCAAAGAGTAACGGAAGGTAAGGAAGGCAAGGGAAAGCAAAGAAAGGCAAGTGTAACGGAAGGAACGGCACGGCAAGGGGAAAAACGCTCAGGCACGACAACGCACGGCTAGGCAATGCACGGCAAGGCAAGCAAAGGGTAACGCAAACAAAGGCACGGTGAGGCTAGGCAAGGCTAATGCATGAAAACGCAAGGCTAGGCGATGCACGACAATGCAAGAAAAGCTTAAAGCAAAGGAAGGCAAGGTCAGGCGAGATAAGGCTAAGGCACGACAACGCAAGGCTAGGAAATTCAGGGAAGGCAAGCAAAGAGTAACGGAAGGTAAGCTAGGCAAGGAAAAGGAAGGAAAGGCCAGGGTAACGGAAGGAACGGCACGGCAAGGGGAAACAAGTCTAAGGCACGACACCGAACGCTAGGCAATGAACGGCAAGGCAAGGAAAGGGTAACGCATTTGAAAGCACGGTCAGGCGAGGCAACGCTAAGGCACGACAACGCAAGGCTAGGCAATGCACGGAAGGCAAGCAAAGAGTAACGGAAGGTAAGGAAGGCAAGGGAAAGCAAGGAAAGGCAAGTGTAAGCGAAGGAACGGCACGGCAAGGGAAACAAGGCTAAGGCACCACAATGCACGGCTAGGCAATGCACGGCAAGGCAAGGAAAGGGTAACGCAGGGGAAGGCACGGTCTGGAGAGGCAAGCATAAGGCACGACAATGCAAGGCTAGGCAATGCACGGCAAGGCAAGGAAAGTGTAACGCAAGGCAAGGCACGGTGAGGCTAGGCAAGGCTAATGCACGACAACGCATGGCTAGGCAATGCACGACAATGCAAGGAAAGCTTAAAGCAAAGGAAGGCACGGTCAGGCGAGATAAGGCTAAGGAACGATAACGCAAGGCTAGGCAATGCAGGGAAGGGAAGCAAAGAGTAACGGAAGGTAAGGAAGGCAAGGAAAAGCAAGGAAAGGCAAGGGTAACGGAAGGAACGGCACGGCAAGGGGAAACAAGGCTAAGGCACGGCAACGCAGGCTAGGCAATTCACGGCAAGGCAAGGAAAGTGTAACGCATGGGAAAGCACGGTCAGGCGAGGCAAGGCTAAGGCACGACAACGCAAGGCTAGGCAATGCACGGAAAGGAATCAAGGAGTAACGGAACGCAAGGAAGGAAAGGGAAAGCAAGGGAAGGCAAGGGTAACGGAAGGAACGGCGCGACAAGGGGTAACAAGGCTAAGGCACGAGAAGGCAGGGCTAGGCAATTCACCGCAAGGCAAGGAAAGGGTAACGCAAGGGAAGGCACGGTCAGGTGAGGCAAGGCTAATGCACGACAATGCAAAGCTAGGCAGTGCACGGCAAGGCAAGGAAAGAGTAACGGAAGGAAAGGAAGGCAAGGCAAAGCCAGGCAAGGCAAGTGTAACAAAAGGCACGGCACGGCAAGGGTAAACAAGGCTAAGGCACGACAACGCACAGCTAGGCAATGCACGGCAAGGCAAGGAAAGGGTAACGCAATTCAAGGCACGGTCAGGCGAGGCAAGGCTAAGGCACGACAACGCAAGGCTAGGCAATTCAGGGAAGGCAAGCAAAGAGTAACGGAAGGTAAGCAAGACAAGGAAAAGCAAGGAAAGGCAAGGGTAACGGAAGGAACGGCACGGCAAGGGGAAACAAGTCTAAGGCACGACACCGAACGCTAGGGAATGAACGGCAAGGCAAGGAAAGGGTAACGCATGGGAAAGCACGGTCAGGCGAGGCAAGGCTAAGGCACGACAACGCAAGGCTAGGCAATGCACGGCAAGGCAAGGAAAGAGTAACGGAAGGAAAGGAAGGCAAGGGAAAGGAAGGGAAGGCAAGGGTAACGGAAGGAACGGCACGGTAAGGGGAAACAAGGCTAAGGCACGACAACGCAGGGCTAGGCAATGCACGGCAAGGCAAGGAAAGGGTAACGCAGGGGAAGGCACGGTCAGGTGAGGCAAGGATCAGGCACGACAATGCAAGGCTAGGCAATGCACGGCAAGGCAAGGAAAGAGTAACGGAAGGAAAGTAAGGCAAGGCAAAGCCAGGGAAGGCAAGTGTAACAAAAGGCACGCCACGGCAAGGGGAAACAAGGCTAAGGCACGACAACGCACGGCTAGGCAATGCGCGGCAAGGCAAGGAAAGGGTAACGCATGGCAAGGCACGGTGAGGCTAGGCAAGGCTAATGCACGACAACACAAGGCTAGGCAATGCACGACAATGCAAGGAAAACTTAAAGCAAAGGAAGGCACGGTCAGGCGAGATAAGGCTAAGGCACGACAACGCAAGTCTAGGCAACGCAGGGAAGGGAAGCAAAGAGTAACGGAAGGTAAGCAAGGCAAGGAAAAGCAAGGAAAGGCAAGGGTAACGGAAGGAACGGCACGGCAAGGGGAAACAAGGCTAAGGCACAGCAAAGCAGGCTAGGCAATGCACGGCAAGGCAAGGAAAGTGTAACGCATGGGAAAGCACGTTCAGGCGAGGCAAGGCTAAGGCACGACAACGCAAGGCTAGGCAATGCACGGAAGGCAAGCAAAGAGTAACGGAAGGTAAGGAAGGCAAGGGAAAGCAAAGAAAGGCAAGTGTAACGGAAGGAACGGCACGGCAAGGGGAAACAAGGCTAAGGCACGACAACGCAAGGCTAGGCAATGCACGGCAAGGCAAGCAAAGAGTAACGCAAGGAAAGGCACGGTGAGGCTAGGCAAGGCTAATGCACGAAAACGCAAGGCTAGGCGATGCACGACAATGCAAGGAAAGCTTAAAGCAAAGGAAGGCAAGGTCAGGCGAGATAAGGCAAAGGCACGACAACGCAAGGCTAGGAAATTCAGGGAAGGCAAGCAAAGAGTAACGGAAGGTAAGCTAGGCAAGGAAAAGGAAGGAAAGTCCAGGGTAACGGAAGGAACGGCACGGCAATGGGAAACAATTCTAAGGCACGACACCGAACGCTAGGCAATGAACGGCAAGGCAAGGAAAGGGTAACGCATTTGAAAGCACGGTCAGGCGAGGCAACGCTAAGGCACGACAACGCAAGGCTAGGCAATAGGCAATGCACGGCAAGGCAAGGAAAGAGTAACGGAAGGAAAGGAAGGCAAGGCAAAGCCAGGCAAGGCAAGTGTAACAAAGGCACGCCACGGCAAGGGGAAACAAGGCTAAGGCACGACAACGCACGGCTATGCAATGCACGGCAAGGCAAGGAAAGGGTAACGCAAGGCAAGGCACTTTGAGGCTAGGCAAGGCTAATGCACGACAACACAAGGCTAGGCAATGCACGACAATGCAAGGAAAGCTTAAAGCAAAGGAAGGCGACGGTCAGGCGAGATAAGGCTAAGGCACGACAACGCAAGGCTAGGCAATACAGGGAAGGGAAGCAAAGAGTAACGGAAGGTAAGCAAGGCAAGGAAAAGCAAGGAAAGGCAAGGGTAACGGAAGGAACGGCACGGCAAGGGGAAACAAGGCTAAGGCACGGCAACGCAGGCTAGGCAATGCACGGCAAGGCAAGGAAAGGGTAACTCATGGGAAAGCACGGTCAGGCGAGGCAAGGCTACGGCATGACAACGCAAGCCTACGCAATGCACGGAAAGCAAGCAAAGAGTAACGGAAAGCAAGGAAGGCAAGGGAAAGCAAGGGAAGGCAAGGGTAAAGGAAGGAACGGCACGGCAAGGGGAAACAAGGCTAAGGCACGGCAACGTAGGCTAGGCAATGCACGGCAAGGTAAGGAAAGGGTACCGCATGGGAAAGCACGTTCAGGCGAGGCAAGGCTAAGGCACGACAACGCAAGGCTAGGCAATGCACGGAAGGCAAGCAAAGAGTAACGGAAGGTAAGGAAGGCAAGGGAAAGCAAAGAAAGGCAAGTGTAACGGAAGGAACGGCACGGCAAGGGGAAAAAACGCTCAGGCACGACAACGCACGGCTAGGCAATGCACGGCAAGGCAAGCAAAGGGTAACGCAAACAAAGGCACGGTGAGGCTAGGCAAGGCTAATGCATGAAAACGCAAGGCTAGGCGATGCACGACAATGCAAGAAAAGCTTAAAGCAAAGGAAGGCAAGGTCAGGCGAGATAAGGCTAAGGCACGACAACGCAAGGCTAGGAAATTCAGGGAAGGCAAGCAAAGAGTAACGGAAGGTAAGCTAGGCAAGGAAAAGGAAGGAAAGGCCAGGGTAACGGAAGGAACGGCACGGCAAGGGGAAACAAGTCTAAGGCACGACACCGAACGCTAGGCAATGAACGGCAAGGCAAGGAAAGGGTAACGCATTTGAAAGCACGGTCAGGCGAGGCAACGCTAAGGCACGACAACGCAAGGCTAGGCAATGCACGGAAGGCAAGCAAAGAGTAACGGAAGGTAAGGAAGGCAAGGGAAAGCAAGGAAAGGCAAGTGTAACGGAAGGAACGGCACGGCAAGGGAAACAAGGCTAAGGCACGACAACGCACGGCTAGGCAATGCACGGCAAGGCAAGGAAAGGGTAACGCAGGGGAAGGCACGGTCTGGAGAGGCAAGCATAAGGCACGACAATGCAAGGCTAGGCAATGCACGGCAAGGCAAGGAAAGTGTAACGCAAGGCAAGGCACGGTGAGGCTAGGCAAGGCTAATGCACGACAACGCATGGCTAGGCAATGCACGACAATGCAAGGAAAGCTTAAAGCAAAGGAAGGCACGGTCAGGCGAGATAAGGCTAAGGCACGACAACGCAAGGCTAGGCAATGCAGGGAAGGGAAGGAAAGAGTGACGGAAGGTAAGGAAGGCAAGGAAAGGCAAGGGAAAGCAAGGGTAACGGAAGGAACGGCACGGCAAGGGGAAACAAGGCTAAGGCACGGCAACGCAGGCTAGGCAATTCACGGCAAGGCAAGGAAAGGGTAACGCATGGGAATGCACGGTCAGGCGAGGCAAGGCTAAGGCACGACAACGCAAGGCTAGGCAATGCACGGAAAGGAATCAAGGAGTAACGGAACGCAAGGAAGGAAAGGGAAAGCAAGGGAAGGCAAGGGTAACGGAAGGAACGGCGCGACAAGGGGTAACAAGGCTAAGGCACGAGAAGGCAGGGCTAGGCAATTCACCGCAAGGCAAGGAAAGGGTAACGCAAGGGAAGGCACGGTCAGGTGAGGCAAGGCTAATGCACGACAATGCAAAGCTAGGAAGTGCACGGCAAGGCAAGGAAAGAGTAACGGAAGGAAAGGAAGGAAAGGCAAAGCCAGGCAAGGCAAGTGTAACAAAAGGCACGGCACGGCAAGGGTAAACAAGGCTAAGGCACGACAACGCACAGCTAGGCAATGCACGGCAAGGCAAGGAAAGGGTAACGCAATTCAAGGCACGGTCAAGCGAGGTAAGGATAAGGCACGACAACGCAAGGCTAGGCAATGCACGGAAGGCAAGCAAAGAGTAACGGAAGGTAAGGAAGGCAAGGGAAAGCAAGGAAAGGCAAGTGTAACGGAAGGAACGGCATGGCAAGTGGAAACAAGGCTAAGGCACGACAACGCACGCTAGGCAATGCACGGCAATTCAAGGATAGGGTAACGCATGGGAAAGCACGGTCAGGCGAGGCAAGCCTAAGGCATGACAACGCAGGGCTAGGCAATGCACGGAAAGCAAGCAAAGAGTAACGGAACGCAAGGAAGGCAAGGGAAAGCAAGGGAAGGCAAGGGTAACGGAAGGAACGGCACGGCAAGGGGTAACAAGGCTAAGGCACGACAACGCAGGGCTAGGCAATGCACGGCAAGGCAAGGAAAGAGTAACGGAAGGAAAGGAAGGCAAGGAAAGCCAGGCAAGGCAAGTGTAACAAAAGGCACGCAACGGCAAGGGGAAACAAGGCTAAGGCACGACAACACACGGCTAGGAAATGCACGGAAAGGCAAGGAAAGGGTAACGCAAGGCAAGGCACGGTGAGGCTAGGCAAGGTTAATGCACGACAACGCAAGGCTAGGAAATGCACGACAATGCAAGGAAAGCTTAAAGCAAAGGAAGACACGGTCAGGCCAGATAAGGCTAAGGCACGACAACGCAAGGCTAGGCAATGCACGGAAGGCAAGCAAAGAGTAACGGAAGGTAAGGAAGGCAAGGGAAAGCAAGGAAAGGCAAGTGTAACGGAAGGAACGGCACGGCAAGGGGAAACAAGGCAAAGGCACGACAACGCACGGCTAGGAAATGCACGGCAAGGCAAGGAATGGGTAACGCCGGGGAAGGCACGGTGTGGAGAGGCAAGCATATGGCACGACAATGCAAGGCTAGGCAATGCACGGCAAGGCAAGGAAAGAGTAACGGAAGGAAAGGAAGGCAAGGCAAAGCCAGGAAAGGCAAGTGTAAGAAAAGGCACGCCACGGCAAGGGGAAACAAGGCTAAGGCACGACAACGCACGGCTAGGCAATACACGGCAAGGCAAGGAAACTGTAACGCAAGGCAAGGCACGGTGAGGCTAGGCAAGGCTAATGCACGACAACGCAAGGCTAGGCAATGCACGACAATGCAAGGAAAGCTTAAAGCAAAGGAAGGCACGGTCAGGCGAGATAAGGCTAAGGCACGATAACGCAAGGCTAGGCAATGCAGGGAAGGGAAGCAAAGAGTAACGGAAGGTAAGCAAGGCAAGGAAAAGCAAGGAAAGGCAAGGGTAACGGAAGGAACGGCACGGCAAGGGGAAACAAGGCTAAGGCACGGCAACGCAGGCTAGGCAATTCACGGCAAGGCAAGGAAAGGGTAACGCATGGGAAAGCACGGTCAGGCGAGGCAAGGCTAAGTCACGACAACGCAAGGCTAGGCAATGCACGGAAAGCAAGCAAGGAGTAACGGAACGCAAGGAAGGAAAGGGAAAGCAAGGGAAGGCAAGGGTAACGGAAGGAACGGCACGGCAAGGGGTAACAAGGCTAAGGCACGACAACGCAGGGCTAGGCAATGCACGGCAAGGCAAGGAAAGAGTAACGGAAGGAAAGGAAGGCAAGGAAAGCCAGGCAAGGCAAGTGTAACAAAAGGCACGCAACGGCAAGGGGAAACAAGGCTAAGGCACGACAACACACGGCTAGGAAATGCACGGCAACGCAAGGAAAGGGTAACGCAAGGCAAGGCACGGTGAGGCTAGGCAAGGCTAATGCACGACAACGCAAGGCTAGGCAATGCACGACAATGCAAGGAAAGCTTAAAGCAAAGGAAGGCACGGTCAGGCCAGATAAGGCTAAGGCACGACAACGCAAGGCTAGGCAATGCACGGAAGGCAAGCAAAGTGTAACGGAAGGTAAGGAAGGCAAGGGAAAGCAAGGAAAGGCAATGGTAACGGAAGGAACGGCACGGCAAGGGGAAACAAGTCTAAGGCATGACACTGAACGCTAGGCAATGCACGGCAAGCCAAGGAAAGGGTAACGCATAGGAAAGCACGGTCAGGCGAGGCAAGGCTAAGGCATGACAACGCAAGGCTAGGCAATGCACGGAAAGCAAGCAAAGAGTAACGGAACGCAAGGAAGGCAAGGGAAAGCAAGGGAAGGCAAGGGTAACGGAAGGAACGGCACGGCAAGGGGAAACAAGGCTAAGGCACGGCAACGTAGGCTAGGCAATGCACGGCAAGGCAAGGAAAGGGTAACGCATGGGAAAGCACGTTCAGGCGAGGCAAGGCTAAGGCACGACAACGCAAGGCTAGGCAATGCACGGAAGGCAAGCAAAGAGTAACGGAAGGTAAGGAAGGCAAGGGAAATCAAGGAAAGGCAAGGTTAAGGAAGGAACGGCACGGCAAGGGGAAACAAGGCTAAGGCACGACAACGCACGCTAGGCAATGCACGGCAAGGCAAGGAAAGGGTAACGCATGGGAAAGCACGGTCAGGCCAGATAAGGCTAAGGCACGACAACGCAAGGCTAGGCAATGCACGGAAGGCAAGCAAAGTGTAACGGAAGGTAAGGAAGGCAAGGGAAAGCAAGGAAAGGCAAGGGTAACGGAAGGAACGGCACGGCAAGGGGAAACAAGTCTAAGGCACGACACCGAACGCTAGGCGATGCACGACAATGCAAGGAAAGCTTAAAGCAAAGGAAGGCAAGGTCAGGCGAGATAAGGCTAAGGCACGACAACGCAAGGCTAGGAAATTCAGGGAAGGCAAGCAAAGAGTAACGGAAGGTAAGCAAGGCAAGGAAAAGGAAGGAAAGGCCAGGGTAACGGAAGGAACGGCACGGCAAGGGGAAACAAGTCTAAGGCACGACACCGAACGCTAGGCAATGAATGGCAAGGCAAGGAAAGGGTAACGCATTTGAAAGCACGGTCAGGCGAGGCAACGCTAAGGCACGACAACGCAAGGCTAGGCAATGCACGGAAGGCAAGCAAAGAGTAACGGAAGGTAAGGAAGGCAAGGGAAATCAAGGAAAGGCAAGGTTAAGGAAGGAACGGCACGGCAAGGGGAAACAAGGCTAAGGCACGACAACGCACGCTAGGCAATGCACGGCAAGGCAAGGAAAGGGTAACGCATGGGAAAGCACGGTCAGGCGAGGCAAGGCTAAGGCATGACAACGCAACGCTAGGCAATGCACGGAAAGCAAGCAAAGAGTAACGGAACGCAAGGAAGGCAAGGGAAAGCAAGGGAAGGCAAGGGTAACGGAAGGAACGGCACGGCAAGGGGTAACAAGGCTAAGGCACGACAACGCAGGGCTAGGCAATGCACGGCAAGGCAAGGAAAGGGTAACACAGGAGAAGGCACGGTCAGATGAGGCAAGGATAAGGCACGACAATGCAAGGCTAGGCAATGCACGGCAAGGCAAGGAAAGAGTAACGGAAGGAAAGGAAGGCAAAGAAAAGCCAGGCAAGCAGTGTAACAAAAGGCACGCAACGGCAAGGGGAAACAAGGCTAAGGCACGACAACGCACGGCTAGGCAATGAACGGCAAGGCAAGGAAAGGGTAACGCAAGGGAAGGCACGGTGAGGCTAGGCAAGGCTAATACACGACAACACAAGGCTAGGCAATGCACGACAATGCAAGGAAAGCTTAAAGCAAAGGAAGGCAAGGTCAGGCGAGATAAGGCAAAGGCACGACAACGCAAGGCTAGGCAATTCAGGGAAGGCAAGCAAAGAGTAACGGAAGGTAAGCAAGACAAGGAAAAGCAAGGAAAGGCAAGGGTAACGGAAGGAACGGCACGGCAAGGGGAAACAAGTCTAAGGCACGACACCGAACGCTAGGCAATGAACGGCAAGGCAAGGAAAGGGTAACGCATTTGAAAGCACGGTCAGGCGAGGCAACGCTAAAGCACGACAACGCAAGGCTAGGCAATGCACGGAAGGCAAGCAAAGAGGAACGGAAGGTAAGCAAGGCAAGGAAAAGCAAGGAAAGGCAAGGGTAACGGAAGGAACGGCACGGCAAGGGGAAACAAGTCTAAGGCACGACACCGAACGCTAGGCAATGAACGGCAAGGCAAGGAAAGGGTTACGCATGGGAAAGCACGGTCAGGCGAGGCAAGGCTAAGGCACGACAACGCAAGGCTAGGCAATGCACGGAAGGCAAGTAAAGAGTAACGGAAGGTAAGGAAAGCAAGGGAAAGCAAGGAAAGGCAAGTGTAACGGAAGGAACGGCACGGCAAGGGGAAACAAGGCTAAGGCACGACAACGTAGGCTAGGCAATGCACGGAAAGGCAAGGAAAGGGTAACGCATGGGAAAGCACGGTCAGGCGAGGCAAGGCTAAGGCATGACAACGCAAGGCTAGGCAATGCACGGAAAGCAAGCAAAGAGTAACGGAACGCAAGGAAGGCAAGGGAAAGCAAGGAAAGGCAAGTGTAACGGAAGGAACGGCACGGCAAGGGGAAACAAGGCTAAGGCACGACAACGCACGGCTAGGCAATGCACGGCAATGCAAGGAAAGCTTAAAGCAAAGGAAGGCAAGGTCAGGCGAGATAAGGCAAAGGCACGACAACGCAAGGCTAGGCAATTCAGGGAAGGCAAGCAAAGAGGAACGGAAGGTAAGCAAGGCAAGGAAAAGCAAGGAAAGGCAAGGGTAACGGAAGGAACGGCACGGCAAGGGGAAACAAGTCTAAGGCACGACACCGAACGCTAGGCAATGAACGGCAAGGCAAGGAAAGGGTTACGCATGGGAAATCACGGTCAGGCGAGGCAAGGCTAAGGCACGACAACGCAAGGCTAGGCAATGCACGGAAGGCAAGTAAAGAGTAACGGAAGGTAAGGAAGGCAAGGGAAAGCAAGGAAAGGCAATTGTAACGGAAGGAACGGCACGGCAAGGGGAAACAAGGCTAAGGCACGACAACGTAGGCTAGGCAATGCACGGCAAGGCAAGGAAAGGGTAACGCATGGGAAAGCACGTTCAGGCGAGGCAAGGCTAAGGCACGACAACGCAAGGCTAGGCAATGCACGGAAGGCAAGCAAAGAGTAACGGAAGGCAAGGGAAAGCAAGGAAAGGCAAGTGTAACGGAAGGAACGGCACGGCAAGGGGAAACAAGGCTAAGGCACGACAACGCACGGCTAGGCAATGCACGGCAAGGCAAGCAAAGAGTAACGCAAAGAAAGGCACGGTGAGGCTAGGCAAGGCTAATGCACGAAAACGCAAGGCTAGGCGATGCACGAGAATGCAAAGAACGCTTAAAGCAAAAGAAGGCAAGGTCAGGCGAGATAAGGCAAAGGCACGACAACGCAAGGCTAGGAAATTCAGGGAAGGCAAGCAAAGAGTAACGGAAGGTAAGCTAGGCAAGGAAAAGGAAGGAAAGTCCAGGGTAACGGAAGGAACGGCACGGCAATGGGAAACAATTCTAAGGCACGACACCGAACGCTAGGCAATGAACGGCAAGGCAAGGAAAGGGTAACGCATTTGAAAGCACGGTCAGGCGAGGCAACGCTAAGGCACGACAACGCAAGGCTAGGCAATGCACGGCAAGGCAAGGAAAGAGTAACGGAAGGAAAGGAAGGCAAGGCAAAGCCAGGCAAGGCAAGTGTAACAAAAGGCACGCCACGGCAAGGGGAAACAAGGCTAAGGCACGACAACGCACGGCTAGGCAATGCGCGGCAAGGCAAGGAAAGGGTAACGCAAGGCAAGGCACTTTGAGGCTAGGCAAGGCTAATGCACGACAACACAAGGTTAGGCAATGCACGACAATGCAAGGAAAGCTTAAAGCAAAGGAAGGCACAGTCAGGCGAGATAAGGCTAAGGCACGACAACGCAAGGCTAGGCAATACAGGGAAGGGAAGCAAAGAGTAACGGAAGGTAAGCAAGGCAAGGAAAAGCAAAGAAAGGCAAGTGTAACGGAAGGAACGGCACGGCAAGGGGAAACAAGGCTAAGGCACGGCAACGCAGGCTAGGCAATGCACGGCAAGGCAAGGAAAGGGTAACTCATGGGAAAGCACGGTCAGGCGAGGCAAGGCTACGGCATGACAACGCAAGCCTACGCAATGCACGGAAAGCAAGCAAAGAGTAACGGAAAGCAAGGAAGGCAAGGGAAAGCAAGGGAAGGCAAGTGTAACGGAAGGAACGGCACGGCAAGGGAAACAAGGCTAAGGCACGACAACGCACGGCTAGGCAATGCACGGCAAGGCAAGGAAAGGGTAACGCAGGGGAAGGCACGGTCTGGTGAGGCAAGCATAAGGCACGACAATGCAAGGCTAGGCAATGCACGGCAAGGCAAGGAAAGAGTAACGGAAGGAAAGGAAGGCAAGGCAAAGCCAGGAAAGGCAAGTGTAAGAAAAGGCACGCCACGGCAAGGGGAAACAAGGCTAAGGCACGACAACGCACGGCTAGGCAATGCACGGCAAGGCAAGGAAAGTGTAACGCAAGGCAAGGCACGGTGAGGCTAGGCAAGGCTAATGCACGACAACGCAAGGCTAGGCAATGCACGACAATGCAAGGAAAGCTTAAAGCAAAGGAAGGCACGGTCAGGCGAGATAAGGCTAAGGCACGATAACGCAAGGCTAGGCAATGCAGGGAAGGCAAGCAAAGAGTAACGGAAGGTAAGGAAGGCAAGGGAAAGCAAGGAAAGGCAAGGGTAACGGAAGGAACGGCACGGCAAGGGGAAACAATGCTAAGGCACGGCAACGCAGGCTAGGCAATGCACGGCAAGGCAAGGAAAGGGTAACGCATGGGAAAGCACGGTCAGGCGAGGCAAGGCTAAGGCACGACAAAGCAAGGCTAGGCAATGCACGGAAAGCAAGCAAAGAGTAACGGAACGCAAGGAAGGAAAGGGAAAGCAAGGGAAGGCAAGGGTAACGGAAGGAACGGCACGGCAAGGGGTAACAAGGCTAAGGCACGAGAAGGCAGGGCTAGGCAATTCACCGCAAGGCAAGGAAAGGGTAACGCAAGGGAAGGCACGGTCAGGTGAGGCAAGGCTAATGCACGACAATGCAAGGCTAGGCATTGCACGGCAAGGCAAGGAAAGAGTAACGGAAGGAAAGGAAGGCAAGGCAAAGCCAGGCAAGGCAAGTGTAACAAAAGGCACGGCACGGCAAGGGTAAACAAGGCTAAGGCACGACAACGCACAGCTAGGCAATGCACGGCAAGGCAAGGAAAGGGTAACGCAATTCAAGGCACGGTTAGGCGAGGTAAGGATAAGGCACGACAACGCAAGGCTAGGCAATGCACGGAAGGCAAGCAAAGAGTAACGGAAGGTAAGGAAGGCAAGGGAAAGCAAGGAAAGGCAAGTGTAACGGAAGGAACGGCACGGCAAGGGGAAACAAGGCTAAGGCACGACAACACACGCTAGGCAATGCACGGGAATGCAAGGATAGGGTAACGCATGGGAAAGCACGGTCAGGCGAGGCAAGCCTAAGGCATGACAACGCAAGGCTAGGCAATGCACGGAAAGCAAGCAAAGAGTAACGGAACGCAAGGAAGGCAAGGGAAAGCAAGGGAAGGCAAGGGTAACGGAAGGAATGGCACGGCAAGGGGTAACAAGGCTAAGGCACGACAACGCAGGGCTAGGCAATGCACGGCAAAGTAAGGAAAGAGTAACGGAAGGAAAGGAAGGCAAGGAAAGCCAGGCAAGGCAAGTGTAACAAAAGGCACGCAACGGCAAGGGGAAACAAGGCTAAGGCACGACAACACACGGCTAGGAAATGCACGGCAAGGCAAGGAAATGGTAACGCAAGGCAAGGCACGGTGAGGCTAGGCAAGGTTAATGCACGACAACGCAAGGCTAGGAAATGCACGACAATGCAAGGAAAGCTTAAAGCAAAGGAAGGCACGGTCAGGCCAGATAAGGCTAAGGCACGACAACGCAAGGCTAGGCAATGCACGGAAGGCAAGCAAAGAGTAACGGAAGGTAAGGAAGGCAACGGAAAGCAAGGAAAGGCAATGGTAACGGAAGGAACGGCACGGCAAGGGGAAACAAGTCTAAGGCACGACACTGAACGCTAGGCAATGCACGGCAAGGCAAGGAAAGGGTAACGCATGGGAAAGCACGTTCAGGCGAGGCAACGCTAAGGCACGACAACGCAAGGCTAGGCAATGCACGGAAGGCAAGCAAAGAATAACGAAAGTTAAGGAAGGCAAGGGAAAGCAAAGAAAGGCAAGTGTAACGGAAGGAACTGCACGGCAAGGGGAAACAAGGCTAAGGCACGACAACGCACGGCTAGGCAATGCACGGCAAGGCAAGCAAAGGGTAACGCAAGGCAAGGCACGGTGAGGCTAGGCAAGGCTAATGCACGAAAACGCAAGGCTAGGCAATGCACGACAATGCAAGGAAAGCTTAAAGCAAAGGAAGGCAAGGTCAGGCGAGATAAGGCAAAGGCACAACAACGCAAGGCTAGGCAATTCAGGGAAGGCAAGCAAAGAGTAACGGAAGGTAAGCACGACAAGGAAAAGCAAGGAAAGGCAAGGGTAACGGAAGGAACGGCACGGCAAGGGGAAACAAGGCTAAGGCACGGCAACGCAGGCAGGCAATTCACGGCAAGGCAAGGAAAGGGTAACGCATGGGAAAGCACCGTCAGGCGAGGCAAGGCTAAGGCACGACAACGCAAGGCTAGGCAATGCACGGAAAGCAAGCAAGGAGTAACGGAACGCAAGGAAGGAAAGGGAAAGCAAGGGAAGGCAAGGGCATCGGAAGGAACGGCACGGCCAGGGTTTAGCAAGGCTAAGGCACGAGAAGGCAGGGCTAGGCAATTCACCGCAAAGCAAGGAAAGGGTAACGCAAGGGAAGGCACGGTCAGGTGAGGCAAGGCTAATGCACGACAATGCAAAGCTAGGCAGTGCACGGCAAGGCAAGGAAAGAGTAACGGAAGGAAAGGAAGGCAAGGCAAAGTCAGGCAAGGCAAGTGTAACAAAAGGCACGGCACGGCAAGGGAAACAAGGCTAAGGCACGACAACGCACGGCTAGGCAATGCACGGCAAGGCAAGGAAAGGGTAACGCAAGGCAAGGCACGGTCAGGCGAGGCAAGGCTAAGGCACGACAACTCAAGGCTAGGCAATGCACGGAAGGCAAGCAAAGAGTAACGGAAGGTAAGGAAGGCAAGTGAAAGCAAGGAAAGGCAAGTGTAACGGAAGGAACGGCATGGCAAGTGGAAACAAGGCTAAGGCACGACAACGCACGCTAGGCAATGCACGGCAATTCAAGGACAGGGTAACGCATGGGAAAGCACGGTCAGGCGAGGCAAGCCTAAGGCATGACAACGCAAGGCTAGGCAATGCACGGAAAGCAAGCAAAGAGTAACGGAACGCAAGGAAGGCAAGGGAAAGCAAGGGAAGGCAAGGGTAACGGAAGGAACGGCACGGCAAGGGGTAACAAGGCTAAGGCACGACAACGCAGGGCTAGGCAATGCACGGCAAGGCAAGGAAAGAGTAACGGAAGGAAAGGAAGGCAAGGAAAGCCAGGCAAGGCAAGTGTAACAAAAGGCACGCAACGGCAAGGGGAAACAATGCTAAGGCAAGACAACACACGGCTAGGAAATGCACGGCAAGGCAAGGAAAGGGTAACGCAAGGCAAGGCACGGTGAGGCTAGGCAAGGTTAATGCACGACAAGGCAAGGCTAGGCAATGCACGACAATGCAAGGAAAGCTTAAAGCAAAGGAAGGCACGGTCAGGCCAGATAAGGCTAAGGCACGACAACGCAAGGCTAGGCAATGCACGGAAGGCAAGCAAAGTGTAACGGAAGGTAAGGAAGGCAAGGGAAAGCAAGGAAAGGCAATGGTAAAGGAAGGAACGGAACGGCAAGGGGAAACAAGTCTAAGGCACGACACTGAACGCTAGGCAATGCACGGCAAGGCAAGGAAAGGGTAACGCATGGGAAAGCACGGTCAGGCGAGGCAAGGCTAAGGCATGACAACGCAAGGCTAGGCAATGCACGGAAAGCAAGCAAAGTGTAACGGAACGCAAGGAAGGCAAGGGAAAGCAAGGGAAGGCAAGGGTAACGGAAGGAACGGCACGGCAAGGGGTAACAAGGCTAAGGCACGACAACGCAGGGCTAGGCAATGCACGGCAAGGCAAGGAAAGGGTAACGCAAGGGATGGCACGGTCAGGTGAGGCAAGGATAAGGCACGACAATGCAAGGCTAGGCAATGCACGGCAAGGCAAGGAAAGAGTAACGGAAGGAAAGGAAGGCAAGGCAAAGCCAGGCAAGGCACGTGTAACAAAAGGCACGCCACGGCAAGGGGAAACAAGGCTAAGGCACGACAAGGCACGGCTAGGCAATGCACGGCAAGGCAAGGAAAGGGTAACGCATGGGAAAGCACGGTCAGGCGAGGCAAGCCTAAGGCATGACAACGCAAGGCTAGGCAATGCACGGAAAGCAAGCAAAGAGTAACGGAACGCAAGGAAGGCAAGGGAAAGCAAGGGAAGGCAAGGGTAAGGGAAGGAACGGCACGGCAAGGGGTATCAAGGCTAAGGCACGGCAACGCAGGGCTAGGCAATGCACGGCAAGGCAAGGAAAGAGTAACGGAAGGAAAGGAAGGCAAGGCAAAGCCAGGCAAGGCAAGTGTAACAAAAGGCCCGCAGCGGCAAGGGGAAACAAGGCTAAGGCACGAAAACACACGGCTAGGAAATGCACGGCAAGGCAAGGAAAGGGTAATGCAAGGCAAGGCACGGTGAGGCTAGGCAAGGCTAATGCACGATAACGCAAGGCTAGGCAATGCACGACAATGCAAGTAAAGCTTAAAGCAAAGGAAGGCACGGTCAGGCGAGATAAGGCTAAGGCACGACAACGCAAGGCTAGGCAATGCAGGGAAGGCAAGCAAAGAGTAACGGAAGGTAAGGAAGGCAAGGGAAAGCAAGGAAAGGCAAGGGTAACGGAAGGAACGGCACGGCAAGGGGAAACAAGTCTAAGGCACGACAACGCACGCTAGGCAATGCACGGCAAGGCAACGAAAGGGTAACGCATGGGAAAGCACGGTCAGGGGAGGCAAGGCTAAGGCTCGACAACGCAAGGCTTGGCAATGCACGGTAGGCAAGCAAAGAGTAACGGAAGGTAAGAAAAGCAATGGAAAGCAAAGAAAGGTAAGTGTAACGGAAGGAACGGCACGGCAAGGGGAAACAAGGCTAAGGCACGACACCGAACGCTAGGCAATGAAAGGCAAGGCAAGGAAAGGGTAACGCATTTGAAAGCACGGTCAGGCGAGGCATCGCTAAGGCACGAAAACGCAAGGCTAGGCAATGCACGGAAGGCAAGCATAGAGTAACGGAAGGTAAGGAACGCAAGGGAAAGCAGGGAAAGGCAAGTGTAACGGAAGGAACGGCACGGCAAGGGGAAACAAGGCTAAGGCACGACAACGCACGGCTAGGCAATGCACGGCAAGGCAAGGAAAGGGTAACGCATGGGAAAGCACGGTCAGGCGAGGCAAGGCTAAGGCATGGCAACGCAAGGCTAGGCAATGCACGGAAAGCAAGCAAAGAGTAACGGAACGCAAGGAAGGCAAGGGAAAGCAAGGGAAGGCAAGGGTAACGGAAGGAACGGCACGGCAAGGGGTAACAAGGCTAAGGCACGACAACGCAGGGCTAGGCAATTCACGGCAAGGCAAGGAAAGGGTAACGCAGGGGAAGGCACGGTCGGGTGAGGCAATGATAAGGCACGACAATGCATGGCTAGGCAATGCACGGCAAGGCAAAGAAAGAGAAACGGAAGGAAAGGAAGGCAAGGCAAAGCCAGGCAAGGCAAATGTAACAAAAGGCACGCCACGGCAAGGGGAAACAAGGCTAAGGCACGACAACGCACGGCTAGGCAATGCACGGCAAGGCAAGGAAAGGGTAAAACAAGGCAAGGCACGGTGAGGCTAGGCAAGGCTAATGCACGACAACAACGCAAGGCTAGGCAATGCACGACAATGCAAGGAAAGCTTAAAGCAAAGGAACGCACGGTCAGGCGAGATAAGGCTAAGGCACGACAACGCAAGGCTAGGCAATGCAGGGAAGGGAAGCAAAGAGTAACGGAAGGTAAGCAAGGCAAGGAAAAGCAAGGAAAGGCAAGGGTAACGGAAGGAACTGCACGGCAATGGGAAACAAGGCTAAGGCACGGCAACGCAGGCTGGGCAATGCACGTCAAGGCAAGGAAAGGGTAACGCATGGGAAAGCACGTTCAGGCGAGGCAAGGCTAAGGCACGACAACGCAAGGCTAGGCAATGCACGGAAGGCAAGCAAAGAGTAACGGAAGGTAAGGAAGGCAAGGGAAAGCAAAGAAAAGCAAGTTTAACGGAAGGAACGTCACAGCAAGGGGAAACAAGGCTAAGGCACGACAACGCACGGCTAGGCAATGCACGGCAAGGCAAGCAAAGGGTAACGCAAGGCAAGGCACGGTGAGGCTAGGCAAGTCTAATGCACGAAAACGCAAGGCTAGGCAATGCACGACAATGCAAGGAAAGCTTAAAGCAAAGGAAGGCAAGGTCAGGCGCGATAAGGCAAAGGCACGACAACGCAAGGCTAGGCAATTCAGGGAAGGCAAGCAAAGAGTAACGGAAGGTAAGCAAGGCAAGGAAAAGCAAGGAAAGGCAAGGGTAACGGAAGGAACGGCACGGCAAGGGGAAACAAGTCTAAGGCACGACACCGAACGCTAGGCAATGAACGGCAAGGCAAGGAAAGGGTAACGCATGGGAAAGCACGGTCAGGCGAGGCAAGGCTAAGGCACGACAACGCAAGGCTAGGCAATGCACGGAAGGCAAGGAAAGGGTAACGCAAGGCAAGGCACGGTCAGGCGAGGCAAGGCTAATGCACGACAACGCAAGGCTAGGCAATGCACGACAATGCAAGGAAAGCTTAAAGCAAAGGAAGGCAAGGTCAGGCGAGATAAGGATAAGGCACGACAATGCAAGGCTAGGCAATGCAGGGAAGGGAAGCAAAGAGTAACGGAAGGTAAGGAAAGCAAGGAAAAGCAAGGAAAGGCAAGGATAACGGAAGGAACGGCACGGCAAGGGGAAACAAGTCTAAGGCACGACAACGCACGCTAGGCAATGCACGGCAAGGCAAGGAAAGGGTAACGCATGGGAAAGCACGTTCAGGCGAGGCAAGGCTAAGGCACGACAACGCAAGGCTAGGCAATGCACGGAAGGCAAGCAAGGAGTAACGGAACGCAAGGAAGGAAAGGGAAAGCAAGGGAAGGGAAGGGCAACGGAATGAACGGCACGTCAAGGGGTAGCAAGGCTAAGGCACGAGAAGGCAGGGCTAGGCAATTCACCGCAAGGCAAGGAAAGGGTAACGCAAGGGAAGGCACGGTCAGGTGCGGCAAGGCTAATGCACGACAATGCAAAGCTAGGCAGTGCACGGCAAGGCAAGGAAAGAGTAACGGAAGGAAAGGAAGGCAAGTCAAAGCCAGGCAAGGCAAGTGTAACAAAAGGCACGGCACGGCAAGGGTAAACAAGGCTAAGGCACGACAACGCAAAGCTAGGCAATGCACGGCAAGGCAAGGAAAGGGTAACGAAATTCAAGGCACGGTCAGGCGAGGTAAGGATAAGGCACGACAACGCAAGGCTAGGCAATGCACGGCAAGGCAAGGAAAGAGTAACGGAAGGAAGGCAAGGCAAAGCCAGGCAAGGCAAGTGTAACAAAAGGCACGCCACGGCAAGGGGAAACAAGGCTAAGGCACGACAACGCACGGCTAGGCAATGCACGGCAAGGCAAGGAAAGGGTAAAACAAGGCAAGGCACGGTGAGGCTAGGCAAGGCTAACGCACGACAACGCAAGGCTAGGCAATGCACGACAATGCAAGGAAAGCTTAAAGCAAAGGAAGGCACGGTCAGGCGAGATAAGGCTAAGGCACGACAACGCAAGGCTAGGCAATGCAGGGAAGGGAAGCAAAGAGTAACGGAAGGTAAGCAAGGCAAGGAAGAGCAAGGAAAGGCAAGGATAACGGAAGGAACTGCACGGCAATGGGAAACAAGGCTAAGGCACGGCAACGCAGGCTGGGCAATGCACGTCAAGGCAAGGAAAGGGTAACGCATGGGAAAGCACGTTCAGGCGAGGCAAGGCTAAGGCACGACAACGCAAGGCTAGGCAATGCACGGAAGGCAAGCAAAGAGTAACGGAAGGTAAGGAAGGCAAGGGAAAGCAAAGAAAAGCAAGTGTAACGGAAGGAACGGCACAGCAAGGGGAAACAAGGCTAAGGCACGAAATCGCACGGCTAGGCAATGCACGGCAAGGCAAGCAAAGGGTAACGCAAGGCAAGGCACGGTGAGGCTAGGCAAGGCTAATGCACGAAAACGCAAGGCTAGGCAATGCACGACAATGCAAGGAAAGCTTAAAGCAAAGGAAGGCAAGGTCAGGCGCGATAAGGCAAAGGCACGACAACGCAAGGCTAGGCAATTCAGGGAAGGCAAGCAAAGAGTAACGGAAGGTAAGCAAGGCAAGGAAAAGCAAGGAAAGGCAAGGGTAACGGAAGGAACGGCACGGCAAGGGGAAACAAGTCTAAGGCACGACACCGAACGCTAGGCAATGAACGGCAAGGCAAGGAAAGGGTAACGCATGGGAAAGCACGGTCAGGCGAGGCAAGGCTAAGGCACGACAACGCAAGGCTAGGCAATGCACGGAAGGCAAGCAAAGAGTAACGGAAGGTAAGGAAGGCAAGGGAAAGCAAGGAAAGGCAAGTGTAACGGAAGGAACGGCACGGCAAGGGGAAACAAGGCTAAGGCACGACAACGCACGCTAGGCAATGCACGGCAAGGCAAGGAAAGGGTAACGCATGGGAAAGCACGGTCAGGCGAGGCAAGGCTAGGGCATGACAACGCAAGGCTAGGCAATGCACGGAAAGCAAGCAAAGAGTAACGGAACGCAAGGAAGGCAAGGGAAAGCAAGGGAAGGCAAGGGTAATGGAAGGAACGGCACCGCAAGGGGTAACAAGGCTAAGGCACGACAACGCAGGGCTAGGCAATGCACGGCAAGGCAAGGAAAGGGTAACGCAAGGGATGGCATGGTCAGGTGAGGCAAGGATAAGGCACGAAAATGAAAGGCTAGGCAATGCGCGGCAAGGCAAGGAAAGGGTAACGGAAGGCAAGGCAAGGCAAGGCAAAGCCAGGCAAGGCAAGTGTAACGGAAGGCACGGCACGGCAAGGGGAAACAAGGCTAAGGCACGACAACGCAAGGCTAGGCAATGCACGGCAAGGCAAGGAAAGGGTAATGCAGGGGAAGGCACGGTCTGGTGAGGCAAGCATAAGGAACGACAATGCAAGGCTAGGCAATGCACGGCAAGGCAAGGAAAGTGTAACGGAAGGAAAGGAAGGCAAGGCAAAGCCAGGCAAGGCAAGGAAGGTAAGGAAAGCAAGGAAAAGCAAGGAAAGGCAAGGGTAACGGAAGGAACGGCACGGCAAGGGGAAACAAGGCTAAGGCACGTAACAAGGAAAGGGTAACGCAAGGCACGCCACGGCAAGGGGAAACAAGGCTAAGGCACGACAACGCACAGCTAGGCAATGCACGGCAAGGCAAGGAAAGGGTAACGAAATTCAAGGCACGGTCAGGCGAGGTAAGGATAAGGCACGACAACTCAAGGCTAGGCAATGCACGGAAGGCAAGCAAAGAGTAACGGAAGGTAAGGAAGGCAAGTGAAAGCAAGGAAAGGCAAGTGTAACGGAAGGAACGGCAT
Source organism: Macrotis lagotis (assembly GCF_037893015.1). Classification (NCBI taxonomy): domain Eukaryota; kingdom Metazoa; phylum Chordata; class Mammalia; order Peramelemorphia; family Peramelidae; genus Macrotis; species Macrotis lagotis. The sequence goes on along the minus strand of NW_027422202.1, from coordinate 146,428 downwards.
GGCAAGTGGAAACAAGGCTAAGGCACGACAACGCACGCTAGGCAATGCACGGCAATTCAAGGACAGGGTAACGCATGGGAAAGCACGGTCAGGCGAGGCAAGCCTAAGGCATGACAACGCAAGGCTAGGCAATGCACGGAAAGCAAGCAAAGAGTAACGGAACGCAAGGAAGGCAAGGGAAAGCAAGGGAAGGAAGGGTAATGGAAGGAACGGCACGGCAAGGGGTAACAAGGCTAAGGCACGACAACGCAGGGCTAGGCAATGCACGGCAAGGCAAGGAAAGAGTAACGGAAGGAAAGGAAGGCAAGGAAAGCCAGGCAAGGCAAGTGTAACAAAAGGCACGCAACGGCAAGGGGAAACAATGCTAAGGCAAGACAACACACGGCTAGGAAATGCACGGCAAGGCAAGGAAAGGGTAACGCAAGGCAAGGCACGGTGAGGCTAGGCAAGGCTAATGCACGACAACGCAAGGCTAGGCAATGCACGACAATGCAAGGAAAGCTTAAAGCAAAGGAAGGCACGGTCAGGCCAGATAAGGCTAAGGCACGACAACGCAAGGCTAGGCAATGCACGGAAGGCAAGCAAAGTGTAACGGAAGGTAAGGAAGGCAAGGGAAAGGAAGGAAAGGCAATGGTAACGGAAGGAACGGCACGGCAAGGGGAAACAAGTCTAAGGCACGACACTGAACGCTAGGCAATGCACGGCAAGGCAAGGAAAGGGTAACGCATGGGAAAGCACGGTCAGGCGAGGCAAGGCTAAGGCATGACAACGCAAAGCTAGGCAATGCACGGAAAGCAAGCAAAGAGTAACGGAACGCAAGGAAGGCAAGGGAAAGCAAGGGAAGTCAAGGGTAACGGAAGGAACGGCACGGCAAGGGGTAACAAGGCTAAGGAACGACAACGCAGGGCTAGGCAATGCACGGCAAGGAAAGGAAAGGGTAACGCAAGGGATGGCACGGTCAGGTGAGGCAAGGATAAGGCACGAAAATGCAAGGCTAGGCAATGCACGGCAAGGCAAGGAAAGAGTAACGGAAGGAAAGGAAGGCAAGGCAAAGCCAGGCAAGGCACGTGTAACAAAAGGCACGCCACGGCAAGGGGAAACAAGGCTAAGGCACGACAAGGCACGGCTAGGCAATGCACGGCAAGGCAAGGAAAGGGTAACGCATGGGAAAGCACGGTCAGGCGAGGCAAGCCTAAGGCATGACAACGCAAGGCTAGGCAATGCACGGAAAGCAAGCAAAGAGTAACGGAACGCAAGGAAGGCAAGGGAAAGCAAGGGAAGGCAAGGTTAAGGGAAGGGACGGCACGGCAAGGGGTATCAAGGCTAAGGCACGACAACGCAGGGCTAGGCAATGCACGGCAAGGCAAGGAAAGAGTAACGGAAGGAAAGGAAGGCAAGGCAAAGCCAGGCAAGGCAAGTGTAACAAAAGGCACGCAACGGCAAGGGGAAACAAGGCTAAGGCACGAAAACACACGGCTAGGAAATGCACGGCAAGGCAAGGAAAGGGTAATGCAAGGCAAGGCACGGTGAGGCTAGGCAAGGCTAATGCACGATAACGCAAGGCTAGGCAATGCACGACAATGCAAGTAAAGCTTAAAGCAAAGGAAGGCACGGTCAGGCGAGATAAGGCTAAGGCACGACAACGCAAGGCTAGGCAATGCAGGGAAGGCAAGCAAAGAGTAACGGAAGGTAAGGAAGGCAAGGGAAAGCAAGGAAAGGCAAGGGTAACGGAAGGAACGGCACGGCAAGGGGAAACAAGTCTAAGGCACGACAACGCACGCTAGGCAATGCACGGCAAGGCAACGAAAGGGTAACGCATGGCAAAGCACGGTCAGGGGAGGCAAGGCTAAGGCTCGACATCGCAAGGCTTGGCAATGCACGGAAGGCAAGCAAAGAGTAACGGAAGGTAAGAAAAGCAATGGAAAGCAAAGAAAGGTAAGTGTAACGGAAGGAACGGCACGGCAAGGGGAAACAAGGCTAAGGCACGACACCGAACGCTAGGCAATGAAAGGCAAGGCAAGGAAAGGGTAACGCATTTGAAAGCACGGTCAGGCGAGGCAACGCTAAGGCACGAAAACGCAAGGCTAGGCAATGCACGGAAGGCAAGCATAGAGTAACGGAAGGTAAGGAACGCAAGGGAAAGCAGGGAAAGGCAAGTGTAACGGAAGGAACGGCACGGCAAGGGGAAACAAGGCTAAGGCACGACAACGCACGGCTAGGCAATGCACGGCAAGGCAAGGAAAGGGTAACGCATGGGAAAGCACGGTCAGGCGAGGCAAGGCTAAGGCATGGCAACGCAAGGCTAGGCAATGCACGGAAAGCAAGCAAAGAGTAACGGAACGCAAGGAAGGCAAGGGAAAGCAAGGGAAGGCAAGGGTAACGGAAGGAACGGCACGGCAAGGGGTAACAAGGCTAAGGCACGACAACGCAGGGCTAGGCAATTCACGGCAAGGCAAGGAAAGGGTAACGCAGGGGAAGGCACGGTCGGGTGAGGCAATGATAAGGCACGACAATGCATGGCTAGGCAATGCACGGCAAGGCAAGGAAAGAGTAACGGAAGGAAAGGAAGGCAAGGCAAAGCCAGGCAAGGCAAATGTAACAAAAGGCACGCCACGGCAAGGGGAAACAAGGCTAAGGCACGACAACGCACGGCTAGGCAATGCACGGCAAGGCAAGGAAAGGGTAAAACAAGGCAAGGCACGGTGAGGCTAGGCAAGGCTAATGCACGACAACAACGCAAGGCTAGGCAATGCACGACAATGCAAGGAAAGCTTAAAGCAAAGGAACGCACGGTCAGGCGAGATAAGGCTAAGGCACGACAACGCAAGGCTAGGCAATGCAGGGAAGGGAAGCAAAGAGTAACGGAAGGTAAGCAAGGCAAGGAAAAGCAAGGAAAGGCAAGGGTAACGGAAGGAACTGCACGGCAATGGGAAACAAGGCTAAGGCACGGCAACGCAGGCTGGGCAATGCACGTCAAGGCAAGGAAAGGGTAACGCATGGGAAAGCACGTTCAGGCGAGGCAAGGCTAAGGCACGACAACGCAAGGCTAGGCAATGCACGGAAGGCAAGCAAAGAGTAACGGAAGGTAAGAAAGGCAAGGGAAAGCAAAGAAAAGCAAGTGTAACGGAAGGAACGTCACAGCAAGGGGAAACAAGGCTAAGGCACGACAACGCACGGCTAGGCAATGCACGGCAAGGCAAGCAAAGGGTAACGCAAGGCAAGGCACGGTGAGGCTAGGCAAGTCTAATGCACGAAAACGCAAGGCTAGGCAATGCACGACAATGCAAGGAAAGCTTAAAGCAAAGGAAGGCAAGGTCAGGCGCGATAAGGCAAAGGCACGACAACGCAAGGCTAGGCAATGCCTGGAAGGCAAGCAAAGAGTAACGGAAGGCAAGGAAGGCAAGGGAAAGCAAGGCAAGGCAAGGGTTACGGAAGGAACGGTACGGCAAGGGGAAACAAGTCTAAGGCACGACACCGAACGCTAGGCAATGAACGGCAAGGCAAGGAAAGGTTAACGCATGGGAAAGCACGGTCAGGCGAGGCAAGGCTAAGGCACGACAACGCAAGGCTAGGCAATGCACGGAAGGCAAGCAAAGAGTAACGGAAGGTAAGGAAGGCAAGAGAAAGCAAGGAAAGGCAAGTGTAACGGAAGGAACGGCACGGCAAGGGGAAACAAGGCTAAGGCACGACAACGCACGCTAGGCAATGCACGGCAAGGCAAGGAAAGGGTAACGCATGGGAAAGCACGGTCAGGCGAGGCAAGGCTAAGGCATGACAACGCAAGGCTAGGCAATGCACGGAAAGCAAGCAAAGAGTAACGGAACGCAAGGAAGGCAAGGGAAAGCAAGGGAAGGCAAGGGTAACGGAAGGAACGGCACGGCAAGGGGTAACAAGGCTAAGGCACGACAACGCAGGGCTAGGCAATGCACGGCAAGGCAAGGAAAGGGTAACGCAAGGGATGGCACGGTCAGGTGAGGCAAGGATAAGGCACGAAAATGCAAGGCTAGGCAATGCACGGCAAGGCAAGGAAAGAGTAACGGAAGGAAAGGAAGGCAAGGCAAACCCAGGCAAGGCAAGTGTAACAAAAGGCACGCCACGGCAAGGGGAAACAAGGCTAAGGCACGACAACGCACGGCTAGGCAATGCACGGCAAGGCAAGGAAAGGGTAATGCAGGGGAAGGCACGGTCTGGTGAGGCAAGCATAAGGCACGACAATGCAAGGCTAGGCAATGCACGGCAAGGCAAGGAAAGAGTAACGGAAGGAAAGGAAGGCAAGGCAAAGCCAGGCAAGGCAAGTGTAACAAAAGGCACGCCACGGCAAGGGGAAACAAGGCTAAGGCACGACAACGCACGGCTAGGCAATGCACGGCAAGGCAAGGAAATGGTAACGTAAGGCAAGGCACGGAAAGGCAAGGCAAGGCTAAGGCACGGCAACGCAAGGCTAGGCAATGCACGGCAATGCAAGGAAAGCTTAAAGCAAAGGAAGGCACGGTCAGGCGAGATAAGGATAAGGCACGACAATGCAAGGCTAGGCAATGCAGGGAAGGGAAGCAAAGAGTAACGGAAGGTAAGGAAAGCAAGGAAAAGCAAGGAAAGGCAAGGATATCGGAAGGAACGGCACGGCAAGGGGAAACAAGGCTAAGGCACGGCAACGCAGGCAGGCAATTCACGGCAAGGCAAGGAAAGGGTAACGCATGGGAAAGCACGGTCAGGCGAGGCAAGGCTAAGGCACGACAACGCAAGGCTAGGCAATGCACTGAAAGCAAGCAAGGAGTAACGGAACGCAAGGAAGGAAAGGGAAAGCAAGGGAAGGCAAGGGCAACGGAATGAACGGCACGGCAAGGGGTAGCAAGGCTAAGGCACGAGAAGGCAGGGCTAGGCAATTCACCGCAAGGAAAGGAAAGGGTAACGCAAGGGAAGGCACGGTCAGGTGCGGCAAGGCTAATGCACGACAATGCAAAGCTAGGCAGTGCACGGCAAGGCAAGGAAAGAGTAACGGAAGGAAAGGAAGGCAAGTCAAAGCCAGGCAAGGCAAGTGTAACAAAAGGCACGGCACGGCAAGGGTAAACAAGGCTAAGGCACGACAACGCAAAGCTAGGCAATGCACGGCAAGGCAAGGAAAGGGTAACGAAATTCAAGGCACGGTCAGGCGAGGTAAGGATAAGGCACGACAACGCAAGGCTAGGCAATGCACGGCAAGGCAAGGAAAGAGTAACGGAAGGAAGGCAAGGCAAAGCCAGGCAAGGCAAGTGTAACAAAAGGCACGCCACGGCAAGGGGAAACAAGGCTAAGGCACGACAACGCACGGCTAGGCAATGCACGGCAAGGCAAGGAAAGGGTAAAACAAGGCAAGGCACGGTGAGGCTAGGCAAGGCTAACGCACGACAACGCAAGGCTAGGCAATGCACGACAATGCAAGGAAAGCTTAAAGCAAAGGAAGGCACGGTCAGGCGAGATAAGGCTAAGGCACGACAACGCAAGGCTAGGCAATGCAGGGAAGGGAAGCAAAGAGTAACGGAAGGTAAGCAAGGCAAGGAAAAGCAAGGAAAGGCAAGGATAACGGAAGGATCTGCACGGCAATGGGAAACAAGGCTAAGGCACGGCAACGCAGGCTGGGCAATGCACGTCAAGGCAAGGAAAGGGTAACGCATGGGAAAGCACGTTCAGGCGAGGCAAGGCTAAGGCACGACAACGCAAGGCTAGGCAATGCACGGAAGGCAAGCAAAGAGTAACGGAAGGTAAGGAAGGCAAGGGAAAGCAAAGAAAAGCAAGTGTAACGGAAGGAACGGCACAGCAAGGGGAAACAAGGCTAAGGCACGAAATCGCACGGCTAGGCAATGCACGGCAAGGCAAGCAAAGGGTAACGCAAGGCAAGGCACGGTGAGGCTAGGCAAGGCTAATGCACGAAAACGCAAGGCTAGGCAATGCACGACAATGCAAGGAAAGCTTAAAGCAAAGGAAGGCAAGGTCAGGCGCGATAAGGCAAAGGCACGACAACGCAAGGCTAGGCAATTCAGGGAAGGCAAGCAAAGAGTAACGGAAGGTAAGCAAGGCAAGGAAAAGCAAGGAAAGGCAAGGGTAACGGAAGGAACGGCACGGCAAGGGGAAACAAGTCTAAGGCACGACACCGAACCCTAGGCAATGAACGGCAAGGCAAGGAAAGGGTAACGCATGGGAAAGCACGGTCAGGCGAGGCAAGGCTAAGGCACGACAACGCAAGGCTAGGCAATGCACGGAAGGCAAGCAAAGAGTAACGGAAGGTAAGGAAGGCAAGGGAAAGCAAGGTAAGGCAAGTGTAACGGAAGGAACGGCACGGCAAGGGGAAACAATGCTAAGGCACGACAACGCACGGCTAGGCAATGCACGGCAAGGCAAGGAAAGGGTAACGCATGGGAAAGCACGGTCAGGCGAGGGAAGGCTAGGGCATGACAACGCAAGGCTAGGCAATGCACGGAAAGCAAGCAAAGAGTAACGGAACGCAAGGAAGGCAAGGGAAAGCAAGGGAAGGCAAGGGTAACGGAAGGAACGGCACGGCAAGGGTAAACAAGGCTAAGGCACGACAACGCACGGCTAGGCAATGCACGGCAAGGCAAGGAAAGGGTAACGCAAGGGAAGGCACGGTCAGGTGAGGCAAGGATAAGGCACGAAAATGCAAGGCTAGGCAATGCACGGCAAGGCAAGGAAAGAGTAACGGAAGGAAAGGAAGGCAAGGCAAAGCCAGGCAAGGCAAGTGTAACAAAAGGCACGCCACGGCAAGGGGAAACAAGGCTAAGGCACGACAACGCACGGCTAGGCAATGCACGGCAAGGCAAGGAAAGGGTAATGCAGGGGAAGGCACGGTCTGGTGAGGCAAGCATAAGGCACGACAATGCAAGGCTAGGCAATGCACGGCAAGGCAAGGAAAGTGTAACGGAAGGAAAAGAAGGCAAGGCAAAGCCAGGCAAGGCAAGTGTAACAAAAGGCACGCCACGGCAAGGGGAAACAAGGCTAAGGCACGACAACGCACGGCTAGGCAATGCACGGCAAGGCAAGGAAAGGGTAACGCAAGGCAAGGCACGGTGAGGCTAGGCAAGGCTAATGCACGACAACGCAAGGCTAGGCAATGCACGACAATGCAAGGAAAGCTTAAAGCAAAGGAAGGCACGGTCAGGCGAGGTAAGCCTAAGGCACGACAATGCAAGGCTAGGCAATGCAGGGAAGGGAAGCAAAGAGTAACGGAAGGTAAGGAAAGCAAGGAAAAGCAAGGAAAGGCAAGGGTAACGGAAGGAACGGCACGGCAAGGGGAAACAAGGCTAAGGCACGGCAACGCAGGCAGGCAATTCACGGCAAGGTAAGGAAAGGGTAACGCATGGGAAAGCACGGTCAGGCGAGGCAAGGCTAAGGCACGACAACGCAAGGCTAGGCAATGCACGGAAAGCAAGCAAGGAGTAACGGAACGCAAGGAAGGAAAGGGAAAGCAAGGGAAGGCAAGGGCAACGGAAGGAACGGCACGGCAAGGGGTAGCAAGGCTAAGGCACGAGAAGGCAGGGCTAGGAAATTCACCGCAAGGCAAGGAAAGGGTAACGCAAGGGAAGGCACGGTAAGGTGAGGCAAGGCTAATGCACGACAATGCAAAGCTAGGCAGTGCACGGCAAGGCAAGGAAAGAGTAACGGAAGGAAAGGAAGGCAAGGCAAAGCCAGGCAAGGGAAGTGTAACAAAAGGCACGGCACGGCAAGGGTAAACAAGGCTAAGGCACGACAACGCACAGCTAGGCAATGCACGGCAAGGCAAGGAAAGGGTAACGCAATTCAAGGCACGGTCAGGCGAGGTAAGGCTAAGGCACGACAACGCACGCTAGGCAATGCACGGCAAGGCAAGCAAAGAGTAACGGAAGGTAAGGAAGGCAAGGGAAAGCAAGGAAAGGCAAGTGTAACGGAAGGAACGGCATGGCAAGTGGAAACAAGGCTAAGGCACGACAACGCACGATAGGCAATGCACGGCAATTCAAGGAAAGGGTAACGCATGGGAAAGCACGGTCAGGCGAGGCAAACCTAAGGCATGACAACGCAAGGCTAGGCAATGCACGGAAAGCAAGCAAAGAGTAACGGAACGCAAGGAAGGCAAGGGAAAGCAAGGGAAGGCAAGGGTAAGGGAAGGAACGGCACGGCAAGGGGTAACAAGGCTAAGGCACGACAACGCAGGGCTAGGAAATGCACGGCAAGGCAAGGAAAGGGTAACGCAAGGCAAGGCACGGTGAGGCTAGGCAAGGTTAATGCACGACAACGCAAGGCTAGGCAATGCACGACAATGCAAGGAAAGCTTAAAGCAAAGGAAGGCACGGTCAGGCCAGATAAGGCTAAGGCACGACAACGCAAGGCTAGGCAATGCACGGAAGGCAAGCAAAGAGTAACGGAAGGTAAGGAAGGCAAGGGAAAGCAAGGAAAGGCAATGGTAACGGAAGGAACGGCACGGCAAGGGGAAACAAGTCTAAGGCACGACACTGAACGCTAGGCAATGCACGGCAAGGCAAGGAAAGGGTAACGCATGGGAAAGCACGGTCAGGCGAGGCAAGGCTAAGGCATGACAACGCAAGGCTAGGCAATGCACGGAAAGCAAGCAAAGAGTAACGGAACGCAAGGAAGGCAAGGGAAAGCAAGGGAAGGCAAGGGTAATGGAAGGAACGGCACGGCAAGGGGTAACAAGGCTAAGGCACGACAACGCAGGGCTAGGCAATGCACGGCAAGGCAAGGAAAGAGTAACGGAAGGAAAGGAAGGCAAGGAAAGCCAGGCAAGGCAAGTGTAACAAAAGGCACGCAACGGCAAGGGGAAACAAGGCTAAGGCACGACAACACACGGCTAGGAAATGCACGGCAAGGCAAGGAAAGGGTAACGCAAGGCAAGGCACGGTGAGGCTAGGCAAGGTTAATGCACGACAACGCAAGGCTAGGCAATGCACGACAATGCAAGGAAAGCTTAAAGCAAAGGAAGGCACGGTCAGGCCAGATAAGGCTAAGGCACGACAACGCAAGGCTAGGCAATGCACGGAAGGCAAGCAAAGAGTAACGGAAGGTAAGGAAGGCAAGGGAAAGGAAGGAAAGGCAATGGTAACGGAAGGAACGGCACGGCAAGGGGAAACAAGTCTAAGGCACGACACTGAACGCTAGGCAATGCACGGCAAGGCAAGGAAAGGGTAACGCATGGGAAAGCACGGTCAGGCGAGGCAAGGCTAAGGCATGACAACGCAAGGCTAGGCAATGCACGGAAAGCAAGCAAAGAGTAACGGAACGCAAGGAAGGCAAGGGAAAGCAAGGGAAGTCAAGGGTAACGGAAGGAACGGCACGGCAAGGGGTAACAAGGCTAAGGAACGACAACGCAGGGCTAGGCAATGCACGGCAAGGCAAGGAAAGGGTAACGCAAGGGATGGCACGGTCAGGTGAGGCAAGGATAAGGCACGAAAATGCAAGGCTAGGCAATGCACGGCAAGGCAAGGAAAGAGTAACGGAAGGAAAGGAAGGCAAGGCAAAGCCAGGCAAGGCACGTGTAACAAAAGGCACGCCACGGCAAGGGGAAACAAGGCTAAGGCACGACAAGGCACGGCTAGGCAATGCACGGCAAGGCAAGGAAAGGGTAACGCATGGGAAAGCACGGTCAGGCGAGGCAAGCCTAAGGCATGACAACGCAAGGCTAGGCAATGCACGGAAAGCAAGCAAAGAGTAACGGAACGCAAGGAAGGCAAGGGAAAGCAAGGGAAGGCAAGGGTAAGGGAAGGAACGGCACGGCAAGGGGTATCAAGGCTAAGGCACGACAACGCAGGGCTAGGCAATGCACGGCAAGGCAAGGAAAGAGTAACGGAAGGAAAGGAAGGCAAGGCAAAGCCAGGCAAGGCAAGTGTAACAAAAGGCACGCAACGGCAAGGGGAAACAAGGCTAAGGCACGAAAACACACGGCTAGGAAATGCACGGCAAGGCAAGGAAAGGGTAACGCAAGGCAAGGCACGGTGAGGCTAGGCAAGGCTAATGCACGATAACGCAAGGCTAGGCAATGCACGACAATGCAAGTAAAGCTTAAAGCAAAGGAAGGCACGGTCAGGCGAGATAAGGCTAAGGCACGACAACGCAAGGCTAGGCAATGCAGGGAAGGCAAGCAAAGAGTAACGGAAGGTAAGGAAGGCAAGGGAAAGCAAGGAAAGGCAAGGGTAACGGAAGGAACGGCACGGCAAGGGGAAACAAGTCTAAGGCACGACAACGCACGCTAGGCAATGCACGGCAAGGCAACGAAAGGGTAACGCATGGCAAAGCACGGTCAGGGGAGGCAAGGCTAAGGCTCGACAACGCAAGGCTTGGCAATGCACGGAAGGCAAGCAAAGAGTAACGGAAGGTAAGAAAAGCAATGGAAAGCAAAGAAAGGTAAGTGTAACGGAAGGAACGGCACGGCAAGGGGAAACAAGGCTAAGGCACGACACCGAACGCTAGGCAATGAAAGGCAAGGCAAGGAAAGGGTAACGCATTTGAAAGCACGGTCAGGCGAGGCAACGCTAAGGCACGAAAACGCAAGGCTAGGCAATGCACGGAAGGCAAGCATAGAGTAACGGAAGGTAAGGAACGCAAGGGAAAGCAGGGAAAGGCAAGTGTAACGGAAGGAACGGCACGGCAAGGGGAAACACAGGCTAAGGCACGACAACGCACGGCTAGGCAATGCACGGCAAGGCAAGGAAAGGGTAACGCATGGGAAAGCACGGTCAGGCGAGGCAAGGCTAAGGCATGGCAACGCAAGGCTAGGCAATGCACGGAAAGCAAGCAAAGAGTAACGGAACGCAAGGAAGGCAAGGGAAAGCAAGGGAAGGCAAGGGTAACGGAAGGAACGGCACGGCAAGGGGTAACAAGGCTAAGGCACGACAACGCAGGGCTAGGCAATTCACGGCAAGGCAAGGAAAGGGTAACGCAGGGGAAGGCACGGTCGGGTGAGGCAATGATAAGGCACGACAATGCATGGCTAGGCAATGCACGGCAAGGCAAGGAAAGAGTAACGGAAGGAAAGGAAGGCAAGGCAAAGCCAGGCAAGGCAAATGTAACAAAAGGCACGCCACGGCAAGGGGAAACAAGGCTAAGGCACGACAACGCACGGCTAGGCAATGCACGGCAAGGCAAGGAAAGGGTAAAACAAGGCAAGGCACGGTGAGGCTAGGCAAGGCTAATGCACGACAACAACGCAAGGCTAGGCAATGCACGACAATGCAAGGAAAGCTTAAAGCAAAGGAACGCACGGTCAGGCGAGATAAGGCTAAGGCACGACAACGCAAGGCTAGGCAATGCAGGGAAGGGAAGCAAAGAGTAACGGAAGGTAAGCAAGGCAAGGAAAAGCAAGGAAAGGCAAGGGTAACGGAAGGAACTGCACGGCAATGGGAAACAAGGCTAAGGCACGGCAACGCAGGCTGGGCAATGCACGTCAAGGCAAGGAAAGGGTAACGCATGGGAAAGCACGTTCAGGCGAGGCAAGGCTAAGGCACGACAACGCAAGGCTAGGCAATGCACGGAAGGCAAGCAAAGAGTAACGGAAGGTAAGAAAGGCAAGGGAAAGCAAAGAAAAGCAAGTGTAACGGAAGGAACGTCACAGCAAGGGGAAACAAGGCTAAGGCACGACAACGCACGGCTAGGCAATGCACGGCAAGGCAAGCAAAGGGTAACGCAAGGCAAGGCACGGTGAGGCTAGGCAAGTCTAATGCACGAAAACGCAAGGCTAGGCAATGCACGACAATGCAAGGAAAGCTTAAAGCAAAGGAAGGCAAGGTCAGGCGCGATAAGGCAAAGGCACGACAACGCAAGGCTAGGCAATTCAGGGAAGGCAAGCAAAGAGTAACGGAAGGTAAGCAAGGCAAGGAAAAGCAAGGAAAGGCAAGGGTAACGGAAGGAACGGCACGGCAAGGGGAAACAAGTCTAAGGCACGACACCGAACGCTAGGCAATGAACGGCAAGGCAAGGAAAGGTTAACGCATGGGAAAGCACGGTCAGGCGAGGCAAGGCTAAGGCACGACAACGCAAGGCTAGGCAATGCACGGAAGGCAAGCAAAGAGTAACGGAAGGTAAGGAAGGCAAGAGAAAGCAAGGAAAGGCAAGTGTAACGGAAGGAACGGCACGGCAAGGGGAAACAAGGCTAAGGCACGACAACGCACGCTAGGCAATGCACGGCAAGGCAAGGAAAGGGTAACGCATGGGAAAGCACGGTCAGGCGAGGCAAGGCTAAGGCATGACAACGCAAGGCTAGGCAATGCACGGAAAGCAAGCAAAGAGTAACGGAACGCAAGGAAGGCAAGGGAAAGCAAGGGAAGGCAAGGGTAACGGAAGGAACGGCACGGCAAGGGGTAACAAGGCTAAGGCACGACAACGCAGGGCTAGGCAATGCACGGCAAGGCAAGGAAAGGGTAACGCAAGGGATGGCACGGTCAGGTGAGGCAAGGATAAGGCACGAAAATGCAAGGCTAGGCAATGCACGGCAAGGCAAGGAAAGAGTAACGGAAGGAAAGGAAGGCAAGGCAAACCCAGGCAAGGCAAGTGTAACAAAAGGCACGCCACGGCAAGGGGAAACAAGGCTAAGGCACGACAACGCACGGCTAGGCAATGCACGGCAAGGCAAGGAAAGGGTAATGCAGGGGAAGGCACGGTCTGGTGAGGCAAGCATAAGGCACGACAATGCAAGGCTAGGCAATGCACGGCAAGGCAAGGAAAGAGTAACGGAAGGAAAGGAAGGCAAGGCAAAGCCAGGCAAGGCAAGTGTAACAAAAGGCACGCCACGGCAAGGGGAAACAAGGCTAAGGCACGACAACGCACGGCTAGGCAATGCACGGCAAGGCAAGGAAATGGTAACGTAAGGCAAGGCACGGTGAGGCTAGGCAAGGCTAATGCACGACAACGCAAGACTAGGCAATGCACGACAATGCAAGGAAAGCTTAAAGCAAAGGAAGGCACGGTCAGGCGAGATAAGGATAAGGCACGACAATGCAAGGCTAGGCAATGCAGGGAAGGGAAGCAAAGAGTAACGGAAGGTAAGGAAAGCAAGGAAAAGCAAGGAAAGGCAAGGGTAACGGAAGGAACGGCACGGCAAGGGGAAACAAGGCTAAGGCACGGCAACGCAGGCAGGCAATTCACGGCAAGGCAAGGAAAGGGTAACGCATGGGAAAGCACGGTCAGGCGAGGCAAGGCTAAGGCACGACAACGCAAGGCTAGGCAATGCACTGAAAGCAAGCAAGGAGTAACGGAACGCAAGGAAGGAAAGGGAAAGCAAGGGAAGGCAAGGGCAACGGAATGAACGGCACGGCAAGGGGTAGCAAGGCTAAGGCACGAGAAGGCAGGGCTAGGCAATTCACCGCAAGGAAAGGAAAGGGTAACGCAAGGGAAGGCACGGTCAGGTGCGGCAAGGCTAATGCACGACAATGCAAAGCTAGGCAGTGCACGGCAAGGCAAGGAAAGAGTAACGGAAGGAAAGGAAGGCAAGTCAAAGCCAGGCAAGGCAAGTGTAACAAAAGGCACGGCACGGCAAGGGTAAACAAGGCTAAGGCACGACAACGCAAAGCTAGGCAATGCACGGCAAGGCAAGGAAAGGGTAACGAAATTCAAGGCACGGTCAGGCGAGGTAAGGATAAGGCACGACAACGCAAGGCTAGGCAATGCACGGCAAGGCAAGGAAAGAGTAACGGAAGGAAGGCAAGGCAAAGCCAGGCAAGGCAAGTGTAACAAAAGGCACGCCACGGCAAGGGGAAACAAGGCTAAGGCACGACAACGCACGGCTAGGCAATGCACGGCAAGGCAAGGAAAGGGTAAAACAAGGCAAGGCACGGTGAGGCTAGGCAAGGCTAACGCACGACAACGCAAGGCTAGGCAATGCACGACAATGCAAGGAAAGCTTAAAGCAAAGGAAGGCACGGTCAGGCGAGATAAGGCTAAGGCACGACAACGCAAGGCTAGGCAATGCAGGGAAGGGAAGCAAAGAGTAACGGAAGGTAAGCAAGGCAAGGAAAAGCAAGGAAAGGCAAGGATAACGGAAGGATCTGCACGGCAATGGGAAACAAGGCTAAGGCACGGCAACGCAGGCTGGGCAATGCACGTCAAGGCAAGGAAAGGGTAACGCATGGGAAAGCACGTTCAGGCGAGGCAAGGCTAAGGCACGACAACGCAAGGCTAGGCAATGCACGGAAGGCAAGCAAAGAGTAACGGAAGGTAAGGAAGGCAAGGGAAAGCAAAGAAAAGCAAGTGTAACGGAAGGAACGGCACAGCAAGGGGAAACAAGGCTAAGGCACGAAATCGCACGGCTAGGCAATGCACGGCAAGGCAAGCAAAGGGTAACGCAAGGCAAGGCACGGTGAGGCTAGGCAAGGCTAATGCACGAAAACGCAAGGCTAGGCAATGCACGACAATGCAAGGAAAGCTTAAAGCAAAGGAAGGCAAGGTCAGGCGCGATAAGGCAAAGGCACGACAACGCACGGCTAGGCAATTCAGGGAAGGCAAGCAAAGAGTAACGGAAGGTAAGCAAGGCAAGGAAAAGCAAGGAAAGGCAAGGGTAACGGAAGGAACGGCACGGCAAGGGGAAACAAGTCTAAGGCACGACACCGAACCCTAGGCAATGAACGGCAAGGCAAGGAAAGGGTAACGCATGGGAAAGCACGGTCAGGCGAGGCAAGGCTAAGGCACGACAACGCAAGGCTAGGCAATGCACGGAAGGCAAGCAAAGAGTAACGGAAGGTAAGGAAGGCAAGGGAAAGCAAGGTAAGGCAAGTGTAACGGAAGGAACGGCACGGCAAGGGGAAACAATGCTAAGGCACGACAACGCACGCTAGGCAATGCACGGCAAGGCAAGGAAAGGGTAACGCATGGGAAAGCACGGTCAGGCGAGGGAAGGCTAAGGCATGACAACGCAAGGCTAGGCAATGCACGGAAAGCAAGCAAAGAGTAACGGAACGCAAGGAAGGCAAGGGAAAGCAAGGGAAGGCAAGGGTAACGGAAGGAACGGCACGGCAAGGGGAAACAAGGCTAAGGCACGACAACGCACGGCTAGGCAATGCACGGCAAGGCAAGGAAAGGGTAACGCAAGGGATGGCACGGTCAGGTGAGGCAAGGATAAGGCACGAAAATGCAAGGCTAGGCAATGCACGGCAAGGCAAGGAAAGAGTAACGGAAGGAAAGGAAGGCAAGGCAAAGCCAGGCAAGGCAAGTGTAACAAAAGGCACGCCACGGCAAGGGGAAACAAGGCTAAGGCACGACAACGCACGGCTAGGCAATGCACGGCAAGGCAAGGAAAGGGTAACGCAGGGGAAGGCACGGTCTGGTGAGGCAAGGATAAGGCACGACAATGCAAGGCTAGGCAATGCACGGCAAGGCAAGGAAAGTGTAACGGAAGGAAAAGAAGGCAAGGCAAAGCCAGGCAAGGCAAGTGTAACAAAAGGCACGCCACGGCAAGGGGAAACAAGGCTAAGGCACGACAACGCACGGCTAGGCAATGCACGGCAAGGCAAGGAAAGGGTAACGCAAGGCAAGGCACGGTGAGGCTAGGCAAGGCTAATGCACGGCAACGCAAGGCTAGGCAATGCACGACAATGCAAGGAAAGCTTAAAGCAAAGGAAGGCACGGTCAGGCGAGGTAAGCCTAAGGCACGACAATGCAAGGCTAGGCAATGCAGGGAAGGGAAGCAAAGAGTAACGGAAGGTAAGGAAAGCAAGGAAAAGCAAGGAAAGGCAAGGGTAACGGAAGGAACGGCACGGCAAGGGGAAACAAGGCTAAGGCACGGCAACGCAGGCAGGCAATTCACGGCAAGGTAAGGAAAGGGTAACGCATGGGAAAGCACGGTCAGGCGAGGCAAGGCTAAGGCACGACAACGCAAGGCTAGGCAATGCACGGAAAGCAAGCAAGGAGTAACGGAACGCAAGGAAGGAAAGGGAAAGCAAGGGAAGGCAAGGGCAACGGAAGGAACGGCACGGCAAGGGGTAGCAAGGCTAAGGCACGAGAAGGCAGGGCTAGGAAATTCACCGCAAGGCAAGGAAAGGGTAACGCAAGGGAAGGCACGGTAAGGTGAGGCAAGGCTAATGCACGACAATGCAAAGCTAGGCAGTGCACGGCAAGGCAAGGAAAGAGTAACGGAAGGAAAGGAAGGCAAGGCAAAGCCAGGCAAGGGAAGTGTAACAAAAGGCACGGCACGGCAAGGGTAAACAAGGCTAAGGCACGACAACGCACAGCTAGGCAATGCACGGCAAGGCAAGGAAAGGGTAACGCAATTCAAGGCACGGTCAGGCGAGGTAAGGATAAGGCACGACAACGCACGGCTAGGCAATGCACGGAAGGCAAGCAAAGAGTAACGGAAGGTAAGGAAGGCAAGGGAAAGCAAGGAAAGGCAAGTGTAACGGAAGGAACGGCATGGCAAGTGGAAACAAGGCTAAGGCACGACAACGCACGATAGTCAATGCACGGCAATTCAAGGAAAGGGTAACGCATGGGAAAGCACGGTCAGGCGAGGCAAGCCTAAGGCATGACAACGCAAGGCTAGGCAATGCACGGAAAGCAAGCAAAGAGTAACGGAACGCAAGGAAGGCAAGGGAAAGCAAGGGAAGGCAAGGGTAAGGGAAGGAACGGCACGGCAAGGGGTATCAAGGCTAAGGCACGACAACGCAGGGCTAGGCAATGCACGGCAAGGCAAGGAAAGGGTAACGGAAGGAAAGGAAGGCAAGGCAAAGCCAGGCAAGGCAAGTGTAACAAAAGGCACGCAACGGCAAGGGGAAACAAGGCTAAGGTACGACAACAAACGGCTAGGAAATGCACGGCAAGGCAAGGAAAGGGTAACGCAAGGCAAGGCACGGTGAGGCTAGGCAAGGTTAATGCACGACAAGGCAAGGCTAGGCAATGCACGACAATGCAAGGACAGCTTAAAGCAAAGGAAGGCACGGTCAGGCCAGATAAGGCTAAGGCACGACAACGCAAGGCTAGGCAATGCACGGAAGGCAAGCAAAGTGTAACGGAAGGTAAGGAAGGCAAGGGAAAGCAAGGAAAGGCAATGGTAACGGAAGGAACGGCACGGCAAGGGGAAACAAGTCTAAGGCACGACACTGAACGCTAGGCAATGCACGGCAAGGCAAGGAAAGGGTAACGCATGGGAAAGCACGGTCAGGCGAGGCAAGGCTAAGGCATGACAACGCAAGGCTAGGCAATGCACGGAAAGCAAGCAAACAGTAACGGAACACAAGGAAGGCAAGGGAAAGCAAGGGAAGGCAAGGGTAACGGAAGGAACGGCACGGCAAGGGGTAACAAGGCTAAGGAACGACAACGCAGGGCTAGGCAATGCACGGCAAGGCAAGGAAAGGGTAACGCAAGGGATGGCACGGTCAGGTGAGGCAAGGATAAGGCACGAAAATGCAAGGCTAGGCAATGCACGGCAAGGCAAGGAAAGAGTAACGGAAGGAAAGGAAGGCCAGGCAAAGCCAGGCAAGGCAAGTGTAACAAAAGGCACGCCACGGCAAGGGGAAACAAGGCTAAGGCACGACAACGCACGGCTAGGCAATGCACGGCAAGGCAAGGAAAGGGTAACGCAAGGCAAGTCACGGTGAGGCTAGGCAAGGCTAATGCACGACAACGCAAGGCTAGGCAATGCACGACAATGCAAGGAAAGCTTAAATCAAAGGAAGGCACGGTCAGGCGAGATAAGGCCAAGGCACGACAACGCAAGGCTAGGCAATGCAGGGAAGGGAAGCAAAGAGTAACGGAAGGTAAGAAAGGCAAGGAAAAGCAAGGAAAGGCAATGGTAACGGAAGGAACTGCACGGCAAGGGGAAACAAGGCTAAGGCACGGCAACGCAGGCTGGGCAATGCACGGCAAGGCAAGGAAAGGGTAACGCATGGGAAAGCACGTTTAGGCGAGGCAAAGCTAAGGCACGACAACGCAAGGCTAGGCAATGCACGAAAGGCAAGCAAAGAATAACAGAAGGTAAGGAAGGCAAGGGAATGCAAAGAAAGGCAAGGGTAACGGAAGGAACGGCACGGCAAGGGGAAACAAGTCTAAGGCACGACACCGAACGCTAGGCAATGAACGGCAAGGCAAGGAAAGGGTAACGCAAGGCAAGGCACGGTGAGGCTAGGCAAGGCTAATGCACGACAACACAAGGCTAGGCAATGCACGACAATGCAAGGAAAGCTTAAAGCAAAGGAAGGCACGGTCAGGCGAGATAAGGCTAAGGCACGACAACGCAAGGCTAGGCAACGCAGGGAAGGGAAGCAAAGAGTAACGGAAGGTAAGCAAGGCAAGGAAAAGCAAGGAAAGGCAAGGGTAACGGAAGGAGCGGCACGGCAAGGGGAAACAAGGCTAAGGCACGGCAACGCAGGCTAGGCAATGCACGGCAAGGCAAGGAAAGGGTAACACATGGGAAAGCACGGTCAGGCGAGGCAAGGCTAAGGCATGACAACGCAAGCCTAGGCAATGCACGGAAAGCAAGCAAAGAGTAACGGAAAGCAAGGAAGTCAAGGGAAAGCAAGGGAAGGCAAGGGTAACGGAAGGAACGGCACGGCAAGGGGAAACAAGGCTAAGGCACGGCAACGTAGGCTAGGCAATGCACGGCAAGGCAAGGAAAGGGTACCGCATGGGAAAGCACGTTCAGGCGAGGCAAGGCTAAGGCACGACAACGCAAGGCTAGGCAATGCACGGAAGGAAAGCAAAGAGTAACGGAAGGTAAGGAAGGCAAGGGAAAGCAAAGAAAGGCAAGTGTAACGGAAGGAACGGCACGGCAAGGGGAAAAAAGGCTCAGGCACGACAACGCACGGCTAGGCAATGCACGGCAAGGCAAGCAAAGGGTAACGCAAAGAAAGGCACGGTGAGGCTAGGCAAGGCTAATGCATGAAAACGCAAGGCTAGGCGATGCACGACAATGCAAGAAAAGCTTAAAGCAAAGGAAGGCAAGGTCAGGCGACATAAGGCTAAGGCACGACAACGCAAGGCTAGGCAATTCAGGGAAGGCAAGCAAAGAGTAACGGAAGGTAAGCAAGGCAAGGAAAAGCAAGGAAAGGCAAGGGTATCGGAAGGAACGGCACGGCAAGGGGAAACAAGGCTAAGGCACGACAACGCACGCTAGGCAATGCACGGCAAGGCAAGGAAAGGGTAACGCATGGGAAAGCACGGTCAGGCGAGGCAAGGCTAAGGCACGACAACGCAAGGCTAGGCAATGCACGGAAGGCAAGCAAAGAGTAACGGAAGGTAAGGAAGGCAAGGGAAAGCAAGGAAAGGCAAGTATAACGGAAGGAACGGCACGGCAAGGGGAAACAAGGCTAAGGCACGACAACGCACGCTAGGCAATGCACGGCAAGGCAAGGAAAGGGTAACGCATGAGAAAGCACGGTCAGGCGAGGCAAGGCTATGGCATGACAACGCAAGGCTAGGCAATGCACGGAAAGCAAGCAAAGAGTAACGGAACGCAAGGAAGGCAAGGGAAAGCAAGGGAAGGCAAGGGTAATGGAAGGAACGGCACCGCAAGGGGTAACAAGGCTAAGGCACGTCAACGCAGGGCTAGGCAATGCACGGCAAGGCAAGGAAAGGGTAACGCAAGGGATGGCACGGTCAGGTGAGGCAAGGATAAGGCACGAAAATGCAAGGCTAGGCAATGCACGGCAAGGCAAGGAAAGAGTAACGGAAGGAAAGGAAGGCAAGGCAAAGCCAGGCAAGGCAAGTGTAACAAAAGGCACGCCACGGCAAGGGGAAACAAGGCTAAGGCACGACAACGCACGGCTAGGCAATGCACGGCAAGGCAAGGAAAGGGTAATGCAGGGGAAGGCACGGTCTGGTGAGGCAAGCATAAGGCACGACAATGCAAGCCTAGGCAATGCACGGCAAGGCAAGGAAAGAGTAACGGAAGGAAAGGAAGGCAAGGCAAAGCCAGGCAAGGCAAGTGTAACAAAAGGCACGACACGGCAAGGGGAAACAAGGCTAAGGCACGACAACGCACGGCTAGGCAAGGCACGGCAAGGTAAGGAAAGGGTAAAGCAAGGGAAGGCACGGTGAGGCAAGGCAAGGCTAATGCACGACAACGCACGGCTAGGCGATGCACGACAATGCAAGGAAAGCTTAAAGCAAAGGAAGGCAAGGTCAGGCGAGATAAGGCTAAGGCACGACAACGCAAGGCTAGGAAATTCAGGGAAGGCAAGCAAACAGTAACGGAAGGTAAGCTAGGCAAGGAAAAGGAAGGAAAGGCCAGGGTAACGGAAGGAACGGCACGGCAAGGGGAAACAAGTCTAAGGCACGACACCGAACGCTAGGCAATGAACGGCAAGGCAAGGAAAGGGTAACGCATTTGAAAGCACGGTCAGGCGAGGCAACGCTAAGGCACGGCAACGCAAGGCTAGGCAATGCACGGAAGGCAAGAAAAGAGTAACGGAATGCAAAGAAGGCAAGGGAACGCAAGGGAAGGCAAGGGTAACCGAAGGAACGGCACAGCAAGGGGAAACAAGGCTAAGGCACCACAATGCACGGCTAGGCAAGCCACGGCAAGGCCAGGAAAGGGTAACGCAAGGCAAGGCACGGTGAGGCTAGGCAAGGCTAATGCACGAAAACGCAAGGCTAGGCAATGCACGACAATGCAAGGAAAGCTTAAAGCAAAGGAAGGCAAGGTCAGGCGCGATAAGGCAAAGGCAGGACAACGCAAGGCTAGGCAATTCAGGGAAGGCAAGCAAAGAGTAACGGAAGGTAAGGAAGGCAAGGGAAAGCAAGGAAAGGCAAGTGTAACGGAAGGAACGGCACGGCAAGGGGAAACAAGGCTAAGGCACGACAACGCACGCTAGGCAATGAACGGCAAGGCAAGGAAAGGGTAACGCATGGGAAAGCACGGTCAGGCGAGGCAAGGCTAAGGCACGACAACGCAAGGCTAGGCAATGCACGGAAAGCAAGCAAACAGTAACGGAACGCAAGGAAGGCAAGGGAAAGCAAGGGAAGGCAAGGGTAACGGAAGGAAAGGCACGGCAAGGGGTAAGAAGGCTAAGGCACGACAACGCAGGGCTAGGCAATGCACGGCAAGGCAAGGAAAGGGTAACGCAGGGGAAGGCACGGTCAGGTGACGCAAGGATAAGGCACGACAATGCAAGGCTAGGCAATGCACGGCAAGGCAAGGAAAGAGTAACGGAAGGAAAGGAAGGCAAGGCAAAGCCAGGGAATGCAAGTGTAACAAAAGGCACGCCACGGCAAGGGGAAACAAGGCTAAGGCACGACAACGCACGGCTAGGCAATGCACGGCAAGGCAAGGAAAGGGTAACGCAAGGCAAGGCACGGTGAGGCAAGGCAAGGCTAATGCACGACAACACAAGGCTAGGCAATGCACGACAATGCAAGGAAAGCTTAAAGGAAAGGTAGGCACGGTCAGGCGAGATAAGGCTAAGGCACGACAACGCAAGGCTAGGCAACGCAGGGAAGGGAAGCAAAGAGTAACGGAAGGTAAGCAAGGCAAGGAAAAGCAAGGAAAGGCAAGGGTAACGGAAGGAACGGCACGGCAAGGGGAAACAAGGCTAAGGCACGGCAACGCAGGCTAGGCAATGCACGGCAAGGCAAGGAAAGGGTAACACATGGGAAAGCACGGTCAGGCGAGCCAAGGCTAAGGCATGACAACGCAAGCCTAGGCAATGCACGGAAAGCAAACAAAGAGTAACGGAAAGCAAGGAAGTCAAGGGAAAGCAAGGGAAGGCAAGGGTAACGGAAGGAACGGCACGGCAAGGGGAAACAAGGCTAAGGCACGGCAACGTAGGCTAGGCAATGCACGGCAAGGCAAGGAAAGGGTAACGCATGGGAAAGCACGTTCAGGCGAGGCAAGGCTAAGGCACGACAACGCAAGGCTAGGCAATGCACGGAAGGCAAGCAAAGAGTAACGGAAGGTAAGGAAGGCAAGGGAAAGCAAAGAAAGGCAAGTGTAACGGAAGGAACGGCACGGCAAGGGGAAAAAAGGCTCAAGCACGACAACGCACGGCTAGGCAATGCACGGCAAGGCAAGCAAAGGGTAACGCAAAGAAAGGCACGGTGAGGCTAGGCAAGGCTAATGCATGAAAACGCAAGGCTAGGCGATGCACGACAATGCAAGAAAAGCTTAAAGCAAAGGAAGGCAAGGTCAGGCGAGATAAGGCTAAGGCACGACAACGCAAGACTAGGCAATTCAGGGAAGGCAAGCAAAGAGTAACGGAAGGTAAGCAAGGCAAGGAAAAGCAAGGAAAGGCAAGGGTAACGGAAGGAACGGCACGGCAAGGGGAAACAAGTCTAAGGCACGACACCGAACGCTAGGCAATGAACGGCAAGGCAAGGAAAGGGTAACGCATGGGAAAGCACGGTCAGGCGAGGCAAGGCTAAGGCACGACAACGCAAGGCTAGGCAATGCACGGAAGGCAAGCAAAGAGTAACGGAAGGTAAGGAAGGCAAGGGAAAGCAAGGAAAGGCAAGTGTAACGGAAGGAACGGCACGGCAAGGGGAAACAAGGTTAAGGCACGACAACGCACGCTAGGCAATGCACGGCAAGGCAAGGAAAGGGTAACGCATGGGAAAGCACGGTCAGGCGAGGCAAGGCTATGGCATGACAACGCAAGGCTAGGCAATGCACGGAAAGCAAGCAAAGAGTAACGGAACGCAAGGAAGGCAAGGGAAAGCAAGGGAAGGCAAGGGTAATGGAAGGAACGGCACCGCAAGGGGTAACAAGGCTAAGGCACGACAACGCAGAACTAGGCAATGCACGGCAAGGCAAGGAAAGGGTAACGCAAGGGATGGCACGGTCAGGTGAGGCAAGGATAAGGCACGAAAATGCAAGGCTAGGCAATGCACGGCAAGGCAAGGAAAGAGTAACGGAAGGAAAGGAAGGCAAGGCAAAGCCAGGCAAGGCAAGTGTAACAAAAGGCACGCCACGGCAAGGGGAAACAAGGCTAAGGCACGACAACGCACGGCTAGGCAATGCACGGCAAGGCAAGGAAAGGGTAATGCAGGGGAAGGCACGGTCTGGTGAGGCAAGCATAAGGCACGACAATGCAAGGCTAGGCAATGCACGGCAAGGCAAGGAAAGAGTAACGGAAGGAAAGGAAGGCAAGGCAAAGCCAGGCAAGGCAAGTGTAACAAAAGGCACGCCACGGCAAAGGGAAACAAGGCTAAGGCACGACAACGCACGGCTAGGCAATGCACGGCAAGGCAAGGAAATGGTAACGCAAGGCAAGGCACGGTGAGGCTAGGCAAGGCTAATGCACGACAACGCAAGGCTAGGCAATGCACGACAATGCAAGGAAAGCTTAAAGCAAAGGAAGGCACGGTCAGGCGAGGTAAGCCTAAGGCACGACAATGCAAGGCTAGGCAATGCAGGGAAGGGAAGCAAAGAGTAACGGAAGGTAAGGAAAGCAAGGAAAAGCAAGGAAAGGCAAGGGTAACGGAAGGAACGGCACGGCAAGGGGAAACAAGGCTAAGGCACGGCAACGCAGGCAGGCAATTCACGGCAAGGCAAGCAAAGGGTAACGCATTTGAAAGCACGGTCAGGCGAGGCAACGCTAAGGCACGGCAACGCAAGGCTAGGCAATGCACGGAAGGCAAGCAAAGAGTAACGGAAAGTAAGGAAGACAAGGGAAAGCAGGGAAACGCAAGTGCAACGGAAGGAACGGCACAGCAAGGGGAAACAAGGCTAAGGCACGACAACGCACGGCTAGGCAATGCACGGCAAGGCAAGCAAAGGGTAACGCAAGGCAAGGCACGGTGAGGCTAGGCAAGGCTAATGCACGAAAACGCAAGGCTAGGCAATGCACGACAATGCAAGGAAAGCTTAAAGCAAAGGAAGGCAAGGTCAGGCGCGATAAGGCAAAGGCAGGACAACGCAAGGCTAGGCAATTCAGGGAAGGCAAGCAAAGAGTAACGGAAGGTAAGCAAGGCAAGGAAAAGCAAGGAAAGGCAAGGGTAACGGAAGGAACGGCACGGCAAGGGGAAACAAGTCTAAGGCACGACAACGCACGCTAGGCAATGCACGGCAAGGCAAGGAAAGGGTAACGCATGGGAAAGCACGGTCAGGCGAGGCAAGGCTAAGGCACGACAACGCAAGACTAGGCAATGCCCGGAAGGCAAGCAAAGAGTAACGGAAGGTAAGGAAGGCAAGGGAAAGCAAGGAAAGGCAAGTGTAACGGAAGGAACGGCACGGCAAGGGGAAACAAGGCTAAGGAACGACAACGCACGCTAGGCAATGCACGGCAAGGCAAGGAAAGGGTAACGCTTGGGAAAGCACGGTCAGGCGAGGCAAGGCTATGGCATGACAACGCAAGGCTAGGCAATGCACGGAAAGCAAGCAAAGAGTAACGGAACGCAAGGAAGGCAAGGGAAAGCAAGGGAAGGCAAGGGTAATTTAAGGAACAGCACCGCAAGGGGTAACAAGGCTAAGGCACGACAACGCAGGGCTAGGCAATGCACGGCAAGGCAAGGAAAGGGTAACGCAAGGGATGGCACGGTCAGGTGAGGCAAGGATAAGGCACGAAAATGCAAGGCTAGGCAATGCACTGCAAGGCAAGGAAAGAGTAACGGAAGGAAAGGAAGGCAAGGCAAAGCCAGGCAAGGCAAGTGTAACAAAAGGCACGCCACGGCAAGGGGAAACAAGGCTAAGGCACGACAACGCACGGCTAGGCAATGCACGGCAAGGCAAGGAAAGGGTAATGCAGGGGAAGGCACGGTCTGGTGAGGCAAGCATAAGGCACGACAATGCAAGGCTAGGCAATGCACGGCAAGGCAAGGAAAGAGTAACGGAAGGAAAGGAAGGCAAGGCAAAGCCAGGCAAGGCAAGTGTAACAAAAGGCACGCCACGGCAAGGGGAAACAAGGCTAAGGCACGACAACGCACGGCTAGGCAATGCACGGCAAGGCAAGGAAAGGGTAACGCAAGGCAAGGCACGGTGAGGCTAGGCAAGGCTAATGCACGACAACGCAAGGCTAGGCAATGCACGACAATGCAAGGAAAGCTTAATGCAAAGGAAGGCATGGTCAGGCGAGGTAAGGCTAAGGCACGACAATGCAAGGCTAGGCAATGCAGGGAAGGGAAGCAAAGAGTAACGGAAAGTAAGGAAAGCAAGGAAAAGCAAGGAAAGGCAAGGGTAACGGAAGGAACGGCACGGCAAGGGGAAACAAGGCTAAGGCACGGCAACGCAGGCAGGCAATTCACGGCAAGGCAAGGAAAGGGTAACGCAAGGGAAGGCACGGTCAGGTGAGGCAAGGCTAATGCACGACAATGCAAATCTAGGCAGTGCACGACAATGCAAATCTAGGCAGTGCACGGCAAGGCAAGGAAAGAGTAACGGAAGGAAAGGAAGGCAAGGCAAAGCCAGGCAAGGCAAGTGTAACAAAAGGCACGGCACGGCAAGGGTAAACAAGGCTAAGGCACGACAACGCACAGCTAGGCAATGCACGGCAAGGCAAGGAAAGGGTAACGCAATTCAAGGCACGGTTAGGCGAGGTAAGGATAAGGCACGACAACGCAAGGCTAGGCAATGCACGGAAGGCAAGCAAAGAGTAACGGAAGGTAAGGAAGGCAAGGGAAAGCAAGGAAAGGCAAGTGTAACGGAAGGAACGGCATGGCAAGTGGAAACAAGGCTAAGGCACGACAACGCACGCTAGGCAATGCACGGCAATTCAAGGAAAGGGTAACGCATGGGAAAGCACGGTCAGGCGAGGCAAGCCTAAGGCATGACAACGCAAGGCTAGGCAATGCACGGAAAGCAAGCAAAGAGTAACGGAACGCAAGGAAGGCAAGGGAAAGCAAGGGAAGGCAAGGGTAAGGGAAGGAACGGCACGGCAAGGGGTATCAAGGCTAAGGCACGACAACGCAGGGCTAGGCAATGCACGGCAAGGCAAGGAAAGAGTAACGGAAGGAAAGGAAGGCAAGGCAAAGCCAGGCAAGGCAAGTGTAACAAAAGGCACGGCACGGCAAGGGGAAACAAGGCTAAGGTACGACAACACACGGCTAGGAAATGCACGGCAAGGCAAGGAAAGGGTAACGCAAGGCAAGGCACGGTTAGGCTAGGCAAGGCTAATGCACGATAACGCAAGGCTTGGCAATGCACGACAATGCAAGTAAAGCTTAAAGCATGGGAAGGCACGGTCAGGCGAGATAAGGCTAAGGCACGACAACGCCAGGCTAGGCAATGCAGGGAACGCAAGCAAAGAGTAACGGAAGGTAAGGAAGGCAAGGGAAAGCAAGGAAAGGCAAGTGTAACGGAAGGAACGGCACGGCAAGGGGAAACAAGGCTAAGGCACGGCAACGCAGGCTAGGCAATGCACGGCAAGGCAAGCAAAGGGTAACGCAAGGCAAGGCACGGTGAGGCTAGGCAAGGCTAATGCACGATAACGCAAGGCTTGGCAATGCACGGCAATTCAAGGAAAGGGTAACGCATGGGAAAGCACGGTCAGGCGAGGCAAGGCTAAGGCATGACAACGCAAGGCTAGGCAATGCACGGAAAGCAAGAAAAGAGTAACGGAAGGTAAGGAAGGCAAGGGAAAGCAGGGAAAGGCAAGTGTGACGGAAGGAACGGCACGGCAAGGGGAAACAAGGCTAAGGCACTACAACGCACGGCTAGGCAATGCACGGCAAGGCAAGGAAAGGGTAACGCAGGGGAAGGCACGGTCAGGTGAGGCAAGGATAAGGCACGACAATGCAAGGCTAGGCAATGCACGGCAAGGCAAGGAAAGAGTAACGGAAGGAAGGCAAGGCAAAGCCAGGCAAGGGAAGTGTAACAAAAGGCACGCCACGGCAAGGGGAAACAAGGCTAAGGCACGACAACGCACGGCTAGGCAATGCACGGCAAGGCAAGGAAAGGGTAAAACAAGGCAAGGCACGGTGAGGCTAGGCAAGGCTAATGCACGACAACGCAAGGCTAGGCAATGCACGACAATGCAAGGAAAGCTTAAAGCAAAGGAAGGCACGGTCAGGCGAGATAAGGCTAAGGCACGACAACGCAAGGCTAGGCAATGCAGGGAAGGGAAGCAAAGAGTAACGGAAGGTAAGCAAGGCAAGGAAAAGCAAGGAAAAGCAAGGGTAACGGAAGGAACTGCACGGCAATGGGAAACAAGGCTAAGGCACGGCAACGCAGGCTGGGCAATGCACGTCAAGGCAAGGAAAGGGTAACGCATGGGAAAGCACGTTCAGGCGAGGCAAGGCTAAGGCACGACAACGCAAGGCTAGGCAATGCACGGCAAGGCAAGCAAAGGGTAACGCAAGGCAAGGCACGGTGAGGCTAGGCAAGGCTAATGCACGAAAACGCAAGGCTAGGCAATGCACGACAATGCAAGGAAAGCTTAAAGCAAAGGAAGGCAAGGTCAGGCGCGATAAGGCAAAGGCACGACAACGCAAGGCTAGGCAATTCAGGGAAGGCAAGCAAAGAGTAACGGAAGGTAAGGAAAGCAAGGAAAAGCAAGGAAAGGCAAGGGTAACGGAAGGAACGGCACGGCAAGGGTAAACAAGGCTAAGGCACGACAACGCACAGCTAGGCAATGCACGGCAAGGCAAGGAAAGGGTAACGAAATTCAAGGCACGGTCAGGCGAGGTAAGGATAAGGCACGACAACGCAAGGCTAGGCAATGCAGGGAAGGCAAGCAAAGAGTAACGGAAGGTAAGCAAGGCAAGGAAAAGCAAGGAAAAGCAAGGGTAACGGAAGGAACGGCATGGCAAGTGGAAACAAGGCTAAGGCACGACAACGCACGCTAGGCAATGCACGGCAATTCAAGGAAAGGGTAACGCATGGGAAAGCACGGTCAGGCGAGGCAAGCCTAAGGCATGACAACGCAAGGCGAGGCAATGCACGGAAAGCAAGCAAAGAGTAACGGAACGCAAGGAAGGCAAGGGAAAGCAAGGGAAGGCAAGGGTAACGGAAGGAACGGCACGGCAAGGGGTAACAAGGCTAAGGCACGACAACGCAGGGCTAGGCAATGCACGGCAAGGCAAGGACAGAGTAACGGAAGGAAAGGAAGGCAAGGAAAGCCAGGCAAGGCAAGTGTAACAAAAGGCACGCCACGGCAAGGGGAAACAAGGCTAAGGCACGACAACGCACGGCTAGGCAATGCACGGCAAGGCAAGGAAAGGGTAACGCAAGGCAAGGCACGGTGAGGCTAGGCAAGGCTAATGCACGACAACGCAAGGCTAGGCAATGCACGACAATGCAAGGAAAGCTTAATGCAAAGGAAGGCACGGTCAGGCGAGGTAAGGCTAAGGCACGACAATGCAAGGCTAGGCAATGCAGGGAAGGGAAGCAAAGAGTAACGGAAAGTAAGGAAAGCAAGGAAAAGCAAGGAAAGGCAAGGGTAACGGAAGGAACGGCACGGCAAGGGGAAACAAGGCTAAGGCACGGCAACGCAGGCAGGCAATTCACGGCAAGGCAAGGAAAGGGTAACGCATGGGAAAGCACGGTCAGGCGAGGCAAGGCTAAGGCACGACAACGTAAGGCTAGGCAATGCACGGAAAGCAAGCAAGGAGTAACGGAACGCAAGGAAGGAAAGGGAAAGCAAGGGAAAGCAAGGGCAACGGAAGGAACGGCACGGCAAGGGGTAGCAAGGCTAAGGCACGAGAAGGCAGGGCTAGGCAATTCACCGCAAGGCAAGGAAAGGGTAACGCAAGGGAAGGCACGGTCAGGTGAGGCAAGGCTAATGCACGACAACGCAAGGCTAGGCAGTGCACGGCAAGGCAAGGAAAGAGTAACGGAAGGAAAGGAAGGCAAGGCAAAGCCAGGCAAGGCAAGTGTAACAAAAGGCACGGCACGGCAAGGGTAAACAAGGCTAAGGCACGACAACGCACAGCTAGGCAATGCACGGCAAGGCAAGGAAAGGGTAACGCAATTCAAGGCACGGTCAGGCGAGGTAAGGATAAGGCACGACAACGCAAGGCTAGGCAATGCACGGAAGGCAAGCAAAGAGTAACGGAAGGTAAGGAAGGCAAGGGAAAGCAAGGAAAGGCAAGTGTAACGGAAGGAACGGCATGGCAAGTGGAAACAAGGCTAAGGCACGACAACGCACGCTAGGCAATGCACGGCAATTCAAGGAAAGGGTAACGCATGGGAAAGCACGGTCAGGCGAGGCAAGCCTAAGGCATGACAACGCAAGGCTAGGCAATGCACGGAAAGCAAGCAAAGAGTAACGGAACGCAAGGAAGGCAAGGGAAAGCAAGGGAAGGCAAGGGTAAGGGAAGGAACGGCACGGCAAGGGGTATCAAGGCTAAGACACGACAACGCAGGGCTAGGCAATGCACGGCAAGGCAAGGAAAGAGTAACGGAAGGAAAGGAAGGCAAGGCAAAGCCAGGCAAGGCAAGTGTAACAAGAGGCACGCAACGGCAAGGGGAAACAAGGCTAAGGCACGACAACACACGGCTAGGAAATGCACGGCAAGGCAAGGAAAGGGTAACGCAAGGCAAGGCACGGTTAGGCTAGGCAAGGCTAATGCACGATAACGCAAGGCTTGGCAATGCACGACAATGCAAGTAAAGCTTAAAGCATGGGAAGGCACGGTCAGGCGAGATAAGGCTAAGGCACGACAACGCCAGGCTAGGCAATGCAGGGAACGCAAGCAAAGAGTAACGGAAGGTAAGGAAGGCAAGGGAAAGCAAGGAAAGGCAAGTGTAACGGAAGGAACGGCACGGCAAGGGGAAACAAGGCTAAGGCACGGCAACGCAGGCTAGGCAATGCACGGCAAGGCAAGCAAAGGGTAACGCAAGGCAAGGCACGGTGAGGCTAGGCAAGGCTAATGCACGATAACGCAAGGCTTGGCAATGCACGGCAATTCAAGGAAAGGGTAACGCATGGGAAAGCACGGTCAGGCGAGGCAAGGCTAAGGCATGACAACGCAAGGCTAGACAATGCACGGAAAGCAAGAAAAGAGTAACGGAAGGTAAGGAAGGCAAGGGAAAGCAGGGAAAGGCAAGTGTGACGGAAGGAACGGCACGGCAAGGGGAAACAAGGCTAAGGCACTACAACGCACGGCTAGGCAATGCACGGCAAGGCAAGGAAAGGGTAACGCAGGGGAAGGCACGGTCAGGTGAGGCAAGGATAAGGCACGACAATGCAAGGCTAGGCAATGCACGGCAAGGCAAGGAAAGAGTAACGGAAGGAAGGCAAGGCAAAGCCAGGCAAGGGAAGTGTAACAAAAGGCACGCCACGGCAAGGGGAAACAAGGCTAAGGCACGACAACGCACGGCTAGGCAATGCACGGCAAGGCAATGAAAGGGTAAAACAAGGCAAGGCACGGTGAGGCTAGGCAAGGCTAATGCACGACAACGCAAGGCTAGGCAATGCACGACAATGCAAGGAAAGCTTAAAGCAAAGGAAGGCACGGTCAGGCGAGATAAGGCTAAGGCACGACAACGCAAGGCTAGGCAATGCAGGGAAGGGAAGCAAAGAGTAACGGAAGGTAAGCAAGGCAAGGAAAAGCAAGGAAAAGCAAGGGTAACGGAAGGAACTGCACGGCAATGGGAAACAAGGCTAAGGCACGGCAACGCAGGCTGGGCAATGCACGTCAAGGCAAGGAAAGGGTAACGCATGGGAAAGCACGTTCAGGCGAGGCAAGGCTAGGCACGACAACGCAAGGCTAGGCAATGCACGGAAGGCAAGCAAAGAGTAACGGAAGGTAAGGAAGGCAAGGGAAGGCAAAGAAAAGCAAGTGTAACGGAAGGAACGGCACAGCAAGGGGAAACAAGTCTAAGGCACGACAACGCACGGCTAGGCAATGCACGGCAAGGCAAGCAAAGGGTAACGCAAGGCAAGGCACGGTGAGGCTAGGCAAGGCTAATGCACGAAAACGCAAGGCTAGGCAATGCACGACAATGCAAGGAAAGCTTAAAGCAAAGGAAGGCAAGGTCAGGCGCGATAAGGCAAAGGCACGACAACGCAAGGCTAGGCAATTCAGGGAAGGCAAGCAAAGAGTAACGGAAGGTAAGGAAAGCAAGGAAAAGCAAGGAAAGGCAAGGGTAACGGAAGGAACGGCACGGCAAGGGTAAACAAGGCTAAGGCACGACAACGCACAGCTAGGCAATGCACGGCAAGGCAAGGAAATGGTAACGAAATTCAAGGCACGGTCAGGCGAGGTAAGGATAAGGCACGACAACGCAAGGCTAGGCAATGCACGGAAGGCAAGCAAAGAGTAACGGAAGGTAAGGAAGGCAAGGGAAAGCAAGGAAAGGCAAGTGTAACGGAAGGAACGGCATGGCAAGTGGAAACAAGGCTAAGGCACGACAACGCACGCTAGGCAATGCACGGCAATTCAAGGAAAGGGTAACGCATGGGAAAGCACGGTCAGGCGAGGCAAGCCTAAGGCATGACAACGCAAGGCGAGGCAATGCACGGAAAGCAAGCAAAGAGTAACGGAACGCAAGGAAGGCAAGGGAAAGCAAGGGAAGGCAAGGGTAACGGAAGGAACGGCACGGCAAGGGGTAACAAGGCTAAGGCACGACAACGCAGGGCTAGGCAATGCACGGCAAGGCAAGGACAGAGTAACGGAAGGAAAGGAAGGCAAGGAAAGCCAGGCAAGGCAAGTGTAACAAAAGGCACGCCACGGCAAGGGGAAACAAGGCTAAGGCACGACAACGCACGGCTAGGCAATGCACGGCAAGGCAAGGATAGGGTAACGCAAGGCAAGGCACGGTGAGGCTAGGCAAGGCTAATGCACGACAACGCAAGGCTAGGCAATGCACGACAATGCAAGGAAAGCTTAATGCAAAGGAAGGCACGGTCAGGCGAGGTAAGGCTAAGGCACGACAACGCAAGGCTAGGCAATGCACGGAAGGCAAGCAAAGAGTAACGGAAGGTAAGGAAGGCAAGGAAAAGCAAGGAAAGGCAAGGGTAACGGAAGGAACGGCACGGCAAGGGGAAACAAGGCTAAGGCACGGCAACGCAGGCAGGCAATTCACGGCAAGGCAAGGAAAGGGTAACGCATGGGAAAGCACGGTCAGGCGAGGCAAGGCTAAGGCACGACAACGCAAGGCTAGGCAATGCACGGAAAGCAAGCAAGGAGTAACGGAACGCAAGGAAGGAAAGGGAAAGCAAGGGAAGGCAAGGGCAACGGAAGGAACGGCACGGCAAGGGGTAGCAAGGCTAAGGCACGAGAAGGCAGGGCTAGGCAATTCACCGCAAGGCAAGGAAAGGGTAACGCAAGGGAAGGCACGGTCAGGTGAGGCAAGGCTAATGCACGACAATGCAAAGCTAGGCAGTGCACGGCAAGGCAAGGAAAGAGTAACGGAAGGAAAGGAAGGCAAGGCAAAGCCAGGCAAGGCAAGTGTAACAAAAGGCACGGCACGGCAAGGGTAAACAAGGCTAAGGCACGACAACGCACAGCTAGGCAATGCACGGCAAGGCAAGGAAAGGGTAACGCAATTCAAGGCACGGTCAGGCGAGGTAAGGATAAGGCACGACAACGCAAGGCTAGGCAATGCACGGAAGGCAAGCAAAGAGTAACGGAAGGTAAGGAAGGCAAGGGAAAGCAAGGAAAGGCAAGTGTAACGGAAGGAACGGCATGGCAAGTGGAAACAAGGCTAAGGCACGACAACGCACGCTAGGCAATGCACGGCAATTCAAGGAAAGGGTAACGCATGGGAAAGCACGGTCAGGCGAGGCAAGCCTAAGGCATGACAACGCAAGGCTAGGCAATGCACGGAAAGCAAGCAAAGAGTAACGGAACGCAAGGAAGGCAAGGGAAAGCAAGGGAAGGCAAGGGTAAGGGAAGGAACGGCACGGCAAGGGGTATCAAGGCTAAGACACGACAACGCAGGGCTAGGCAATGCACGGCAAGGCAAGGAAAGAGTAACGGAAGGAAAGGAAGGCAAGGCAAAGCCAGGCAAGGCAAGTGTAACAAAAGGCACGCAACGGCAAGGGGAAACAAGGCTATGGTACGACAACACACGGCTAGGAAATGTACGGCAAGGCAAGGAAAGGGTAACGCAAGGCAAGGCACGGTTAGGCTAGGCAAGGCTAATGCACGATAACGCAAGGCTTGGCAATGCACGACAATGCAAGTAAAGCTTAAAGCATGGGAAGGCACGGTCAGGCGAGATAAGGCTAAGGCACGACAACGCCAGGCTAGGCAATGCAGGGAACGCAAGCAAAGAGTAACGGAAGGTAAGGAAGGCAAGGGAAAGCAAGGAAAGGCAAGTGTAACGGAAGGAACGGCACGGCAAGGGGAAACAAGGCTAAGGCACGGCAACGCAGGCTAGGCAATGCACGGCAAGGCAAGCAAAGGGTAACGCAAGGCAAGGCACGGTGAGGCTAGGCAAGGCTAATGCACGATAACGCAAGGCTTGGCAATGCACGGCAATTCAAGGAAAGGGTAACGCATGGGAAAGCACGGTCAGGCGAGGCAAGGCTAAGGCATGACAACGCAAGGCTAGGCAATGCACGGAAAGCAAGAAAAGAGTAACGGAAGGTAAGGAAGGCAAGGGAAAGCAGGGAAAGGCAAGTGTGACGGAAGGAACGGCACGGCAAGGGGAAACAAGGCTAAGGCACTACAACGCACGGCTAGGCAATGCACGGCAAGGCAAGGAAAGGGTAACGCAGGGGAAGGCACGGTCAGGTGAGGCAAGGATAAGGCACGACAATGCAAGGCTAGGCAATGCACGGAAAGGCAAGGAAAGAGTAACGGAAGGAAGGCAAGGCAAAGCCAGGCAAGGGAAGTGTAACAAAAGGCACGCCACGGCAAGGGGAAACAAGGCTAAGGCACGACAACGCACGGCTAGGCAATGCACGGCAAGGCAAGGAAAGGGTAAAACAAGGCAAGGCACGGTGAGGCTAGGCAAGGCTAATGCACGACAACGCAAGGCTAGGCAATGCACGACAATGCAAGGAAAGCTTAAAGCAAAGGAAGGCACCGTCAGGCGAGATAAGGCTAAGGCACGACAACGCAAGGCTAGGCAATGCAGGGAAGGGAAGCAAAGAGTAACGGAAGGTAAGCAAGGCAAGGAAAAGCAAGGAAAAGCAAGGGTAACGGAAGGAACTGCACGGCAATGGGAAACAAGGCTAAGGGACGGCAACGCAGGCTGGGCAATGCACGTCAAGGCAAGGAAAGGGTAACGCATGGGAAAGCACGTTCAGGCGAGGCAAGGCTAAGGCACGACAACGCAAGGCTAGGCAATGCACGGAAGGCAAGCAAAGAGTAACGGAAGGTAAGGAAGGCAAGGGAAGGCAAAGAAAAGAAAGTGTAACGGAAGGAACGGCACAGCAAGGGGAAACAAGTCTAAGGCACGACAACGCACGGCTAGGCAATGCACGGCAAGGCAAGCAAAGGGTAACGCAAGGCAAGGCACGGTGAGGCTAGGCAAGGCTAATGCACGAAAACGCAAGGCTAGGCAATGCACGACAATGCAAGGAAAGCTTAAAGCAAAGGAAGGCAAGGTCAGGCGCGATAAGGCAAAGGCACGACAACGCAAGGCTAGGCAATTCAGGGAAGGCAAGCAAAGAGTAACGGAACGCAAGGAAGGCAAGGGAAAGCAAGGGAAGGCAAGGGTAACGGAAGGAACGGCACGGCAAGGGTAAACAAGGCTAAGGCACGACAACGCACAGCTAGGCAATGCACGGCAAGGCAAGGAAAGGGTAACGCAATTCAAGGCACGGTCAGGCGAGGTAAGGATAAGGCACGACAACGCAAGGCTAGGCAATGCACGGAAGGCAAGCAAAGAGTAACGGAAGGTAAGGAAGGCAAGGGAAAGCAAGGAAAGGCAAGTGTAACGGAAGGAACGGCATGGCAAGTGGAAACAAGGCTAAGGCACGACAACGCACGCTAGGCAATGCACGGCAATTCAAGGAAAGGGTAACGCATGGGAAAGCACGGTCAGGCGAGGCAAGCCTAAGGCATGACAACGCAAGGCGAGGCAATGCACGGAAAGCAAGCAAAGAGTAACGGAACGCAAGGAAGGCAAGGGAAAGCAAGGGAAGGCAAGGGTAACGGAAGGAACGGCACGGCAAGGGGTAACAAGGCTAAGGCACGACAACGCAGGGCTAGGCAATGCACGGGAAGGCAAGGACAGAGTAACGGAAGGAAAGGAAGGCAAGGAAAGCCAGGCAAGGCAAGTGTAACAAAAGGCACGCAACGGCAAGGGGAAACAAGGCTAAGGCACGACAACACACGGCTAGGAAATGCACGGCAAGGCAAGGAAAGGGTAA
Organism: Macrotis lagotis; assembly: GCF_037893015.1. Lineage (NCBI taxonomy): Eukaryota > Metazoa > Chordata > Mammalia > Peramelemorphia > Peramelidae > Macrotis > Macrotis lagotis. The sequence goes on along the minus strand of NW_027422202.1, from coordinate 111,329 downwards.
CGCAAGGCAAGGCACGGTGAGGCTAGGCAAGGTTAATGCACGACAAGGCAAGGCTAGGCAATGCACGACAATGCAAGGAAAGCTTAAAGCAAAGGAAGGCACGGTCAGGCCAGATAAGGCTAAGGCACGACAACGCAAGGCTAGGCAATGCACGGAAGGCAAGCAAAGTGTAACGGAAGGTAAGGAAGGCAAGGGAAAGCAAGGAAAGGCAATGGTAACGGAAGGAACGGCACGGCAAGGGGAAACAAGTCTAAGGCACGACACTGAAAGCTAGGCAATGCACGGCAAGGCAAGGAAAGGGTAACGCATGGGAAAGCACGGTCAGGCGAGGCAAGGCTAAGGCATGACAACGCAAGGCTAGGCAATGCACGGAAAGCAAGCAAAGAGTAACGGAAGGTAAGGAAGGCAAGGGAAAGCAAGGTAAGGCAAGGGTAACGGAAGGAACGGCACGGCAAGGGGTAACAAGGCTAAGGAACGACAACGCAGGGCTAGGCAATGCACGGCAAGGCAAGGAAAGGGTAACGCAAGGGATGGCACGGTCAGGTGAGGCAAGGATAAGGCACGAAAATGCAAGGCTAGGCAATGCACGGCAAGGCAAGGAAAGAGTAACGGAAGGAAAGGAAGGCAAGGCAAAGCCAGGCAAGGCACGTGTAACAAAAGGCACGCCACGGCAAGGGGAAACAAGGCTAAGGCACGACAAGGCACGGCTTGGCAATGCACGGCAAGGCAAGGAAAGGGTAACGCATGGGAAAGCACGGTCAGGCGAGGGAAGCCTAAGGCATGACAACGCAAGGCTAGGCAATGCACGGAAAGCAAGCAAAGAGTAACGGAACGCAAGGAAGGCAAGGGAAAGCAAGGGAAGGCAAGGGTAACGGAAGGAACGGCACGGCAAGGGGTATCAAGGCTAAGGCACGACAACGCAGGGCTAGGCAATGCACGGCTAGGCAAGGAAAGAGTAACGGAAGGAAAGGAAGGCAAGGCAAAGCCAGGCAAGGCAAGTGTAACAAAAGGCACGCAACGGCAAGGGGAAACAAGGCTAAGGCACGACAACACACGGCTAGGAAATGCACGGCAAGGCAAGGAAAGGGTAATGCAAGGCAAGGCACGGTGAGGCTAGGCAAGGCTAATGCACGATAACGCAAGGCAAGGAAATGCACGACAATGCAAGTAAAGCTTAAAGCAAAGGAAGGCACGGTCAGGCGAGATAAGGCTAAGGCACGACAACGCAAGGCTAGGCAATGCAGGGAATGCAAGCAAAGAGTAACGGAAGGTAAGGAAGGCAAGGGAAAGCAAGGAAAGGCAAGGGTAACGGAAGGAACGGCACGGCAAGGGGAAACAAGTCTAAGGCACGACAACGCACGCTAGGCAATGCACGGCAAGGCAACGAAAGGGTAACGCATGGGAAAGCACGGTCAGGGGAGGCAATGCTAAGGCACGACAACGCAAGGCTTGGCAATGCACGGAAGGCAAGCAAAGAGTAACGGAAGGTAAGGAAGGCAAGGGAAAGCAAGGAAAGGCAAGGGTAACGGAAGGAACGGCACGGCAAAGGGAAACAAGGCTAAGGCACGGCAACGCACGCTAGGCAATGCACGGCAAGGCAAGGAAAGGGTAACGCATGGGAAAGCACGGTCAGGCGAGGCAAGGCTAAGGCATGAAAACGCAAGGCTAGGCAATGCACGGAAAGCAAGCAAAGAGTAACGGAACGCAAGGAAGGCAAGGGAAAGGAAGGGAAGGCAAGGGTAACGGAAGGAACGTCACGGCAAGGGGTAACAAGGCTAAGGCACGGCAACGCAGGCTGGGCAATGCACGGCAAGGCAAGGAAACGGTAAAGCATGGGAAAGCACGTTCAGGCGAGGCAAGGCTAAGGCACGACAACGCACGGCTAGGCAATGCACGGCAAGGCAAGCAAAGGGTAACGCAAGGAAAGGCACGGTGAGGCTAGGCAAGTCTAATGCACGAAAACGCAAGGCTGGGCGATGCACGACAATGCAAGGAAAGCTTAAAGCAAAGGAAGGCAAGGTCAGGCGAGATAAGGCTAAGGCACGACAACGCAAGGCTAGGAAATTCAGGGAAGGCAAGCAAAGAGTAACGGAAGGTAAGCAAGGCAAGGAAAAGGAAGGAAAGGCCAGGGTAACGGAAGGAACGGCACGGCAAGGGGAAACAAGGCTAAGGCACGACAACGCACGCTAGGCAATGCACGGCAAGGCAAGGAAAGGGTAACGCATGGGAAAGCACGGTCAGGCGAGGCAAGGCTAAGGCATGACAACGCAGGGCTAGGCAATGCACGGAAAGCAAGCAAAGAGTAACGGAACGCAAGGAAGGCAAGGGAAAGCAAGGGAAGGCAAGCGTAACGGAAGGAACGGCACGGCAACGGGTAACAAGGCTAAGGCACGACAACGCAGGGCTGGGAAATGCACGGCAAGGCAAGGAAAGGGTAACGCAGGGGAAGGCACGGTCAGGTGAGGCGAGGATAAGGCACGACAATGCAAGGCTTGGCAATGCACGGCAAGGCAAGGAAAGAGTAACGGAAGGAAAGGAAGGCAAGGCAAAGCCAGGCAAGCAGTGTAACAAAAGGCACACCACGGCTAGGGGAAACAAGGCTAAGGCACGACAACGCACGGCTAGTCAATGAACGGCAAGGGAAGGAAAGGGTAACGCAAGGGAAGGCACGGTGAGGCTAGGCAAGGCTAATGCACGACAACGCAAGGCTAGGCAATGCACGACAATGCAAGGAAAGCTTAAAGCAAAGGAAGGCACGGTCAGGCGAGATAAGGCTAAGGCACGACAACGCAAGGCTAGGCAATGCAGGGAAGGGAAGCAAAGAGTAACGGAAGGTAAGAAAGGCAAGGAAAAGCAAGGAAAGGCCAGGGTAACGGAAGGAAATGCACGGCAAGGGGAAACAAGGCTAAGGCACGGCAACGCACGGCTGGGCAATGCACGGCAAGGCAAGGAAAGGGTAACGCATGGGAAAGCACGTTCAGGCGAGGCAAGGCTAAGGCACGACAACGCAAGGCTAGGCAATGCACGGAAGGCAAGCAAAGAGTAACGGAAGGTAAGGAAGGCAAGGGAAAGCAAAGAAAGGCAAGTGTAACGGAAGGAACTGCACGGCAAGGGGAAACAAGGCTAAGGCACGACAACGCACAGCTAGGCAATGCACGGCAAGGCATGCAAAGGGTAACGCAAGACAAGGCACGGTGAGGCTAGGCAAGGCTAATGCACGAAAACGCAAGGCTAGGCAATGCACGACAATGCAAGGAAAGCTTAAAGCAAAGGAAGGCAAGGTCAGGCGAGATAAGGCAAAGGCACGACAACGCAAGGCTAGGCAATTCAGGGAAGGCAAGCAAAGAGTAACGGAAGGTAAGCAAGGCAAGGAAAAGCAAGGAAAGGCAAGGGTAACGGAAGGAAGGGCACGGCAATGGGAAACAAGTCTAAGGCACGACACCGAACGCTAGGCAATGAACGCCAAGGCAAGGAAAGGGTAACGCATGGGAAAGCACGGTCAGGCGAGGCAAGGCTAAGGCATGACAACGCAAGGCTAGGCAATGCACGACAATGCAAGGAAAGCTTAAATCAAAGGAAGGCACGGTCAGGCGAGATAAGGCTAAGGCACGACAACGCAAGGCTAGGCAATGCAGGGAAGGGAAGCAAAGAGTAACGGAAGGTAAGAAAGGCAAGGAAAAGCAAGGAAAGGCAAGGGTAACGGAAGGAACTGCACGGCAAGGGGAAACAAGGCTAAGGCACGGCAACGCAGGCTGGGCAATGCACGGCAAGGCAAGGAAAGTGTAACGCATGGGAAAGCACGTTTAGGCGAGGCAAAGCTAAGGCACGACAACGCAAGGCTAGGCAATGCACGAAAGGCAAGCAAAGAATAACGGAAGGTATGGAAGGCAAGGGAAAGCAAAGAAAGGCAAGTGTAACGGAAGGAACGGCACGGCAAGGGGAAACAAGGCTAAGGCACGGCAACGCACGGCTAGGCAATGCACGGCAAGGCAAGGAAAGTGTAACGCATGGGAAAGCACGTTCAGGCGAGGCAAGGCTAAGGCACGACAACGCACGGCTAGGCAATGCACGGCAAGGCAAGCAAAGGGTAACGCAAGGAAAGGCACGGTGAGGCTAGGCAAGTCTAATGCAGGAAAACGAAAAGCTAGGCGATGCACGACAATGCAAGGAAAGCTTAAATCAAAGGAAGGCACGTTCAGGCGAGATAAGGCTAAGGCACGACAACGCAAGGCTAGGCAATGCAGGGAAGGGAAGCAAAGAGTAACGGAAGGTAAGAAAGGCAAGGAAAAGCAAGGAAAGGCAAGGGTAACGGAAGGAACTGCACGGCAAGGGGAAACAAGGCTAAGGCACGGCAACGCAGGCTGGGTAATGCACGGCAAGGCAAAGAAAGGGTAACGCATGGGAAAGCACGTTCAGGCGAGGCAAGGCTAAGGCACGACAACGCAAGGCTAGGCAATGCACGGAAGGCAAGCCAAGAATAACGGAAGGTAAGGAAGGCAAGGGAAAGCAAAGAAAGGCAAGTGTAACGGAAGGAACTGCACGGCAAGGGGAAACAAGGCTAAGGCACGACAACGCACGGCTAGGCAATGCACGGCAAGGCAAGCAAAGGGTAACGCAAGGCAAGGCACGGTGAGGCTAGGCAAGGCTAATGCACGAAAACGCAAGGCTAGGCAATGCACGACAATGCAAGGAAAGCTTAAAGCAAAGGAAGGCAAGGTCAGGCGAGATAAGGCTAAGGCACGATAACGCAAGGCTAGGCAATGCAGGGAAGGGAAGCAAAGAGTAACGGAAGGTAAGGAAGGCAAGGAAAAGCAAGGAAAGGCAAGGGTAACGGAAGGAACGGCACGGCAAGGGGAAAGAAGTCTAAGGCACGACACTGAACGCTAGGCAATGCACGGCAAGGCAAGGAAAGGGTAACGCATGGGAAAGCACGGTCAGGCGAGGCAAGGCTAAGGCATGACAACGCAAGGCTAGGCAATGCACGGAAAGCAAGCAAAGAGTAACGGAACGCAAGGAAGGCAAGGGAAAGCAAGGGAAGGCAAGGGTAACGGAAGGAACGGCACGGCAAGGGGAAACAAGGCTAAGGCACGACAACGCACGCTAGGCAATGCACGGCAAGGCAAGGAAAGGGTAACGCATGGGAAAGCACGGTCAGGCGAGGCAAGGCTAAGGCATGACAACGCAGGGCTAGGCAATGCACGGAAAGCAAGCAAAGAGTAACGGAACGCAAGGAATGCAAGGGAAAGCAAGGGAAGGCAAGCGTAACGGAAGGAACGGCACGGCAACGGGTAACAAGGCTAAGGCACGACAACGCAGGGCTGGGAAATGCACGGCAAGGCAAGGAAAGGGTAACGCAGGGGAAGGCACGGTCAGGTGAGGCGAGGATAAGGCACGACAATGCAAGGCTTGGCAATGCACGGCAAGGCAAGGAAAGAGTAACGGAAGGAAATTAAGGCAAGGCAAAGCCAGGCAAGCAGTGTAACAAAAGGCACACCACGGCAAGGGGAAACAAGGCTAAGGCACGACAACGCACGGCTAGTCAATGAACGGCAAGGCAAGGAAAGGGTAACGCAAGGGAAGGCACGGTGAGGCTAGGCAAGGCTAATGCACGACAACGCAAGGCTAGGCAATGCACGACAATGCAAGGAAAGCTTAAAGCAAAGGAAGGCACGGTCAGGCGAGATAAGGCTAAGGCACGACAACGCAAGGCTAGGCAATGCAGGGAAGGGAAGCAAAGAGTAACGGAAGGTAAGAAAGGCAAGGAAAAGCAAGGAAAGGCCAGTGTAACGGAAGGAACTGCACGGCAAGGGGAAACAAGGCTAAGGCACGGCAACGCAGGCTGGGCAATGCACGGCAAGGCAAGGAAAGGGTAACGCATGGGAAAGCACGGTCAGGCGAGGCAAGGCTAAGGCACGACAACGCAAGGCTAGGCAAAGCACGGAAGGCAAGCAAAGAGTAACGGAAGGTAAGGAAGGCAAGGGAAAGCAAAGAAAGGCAAGTGTAACGGAAGGAACTGCACGGCAAGGGGAAACAAGGCTAAGGCACGACAACGCACGGCTAGGCAATGCACGGCAAGGCATGCAAGGGGTAACGCAAGACAAGGCACGGTGAGGCTAGGCAAGGCTAATGCACGAAAACGCAAGGCTAGGCAATGCACGACAATGCAAGGAAAGCTTAAAGCAAAGGAAGGCAAGGTCAGGCGAGATAAGGCAAAGGCACGACAAAGCAAGGCTAGGCAATTCAGGGAAGGCAAGCAAAGAGTAACGGAAGGTAAGCAAGGCAAGGAAAAGCAAGGAAAGGCAAGGGTAACGGAAGGAAGGGCACGGCAATGGGAAACAAGTCTAAGGCACTACACCGAACGCTAGGCAATGAACGGCAAGGCAAGGAAAGGGTAACGCATGGGAAAGCACGGTCAGGCGAGGCAAGGCTAAGGCACGACAACGCAAGGCTAGGCAATGCACGGAAGGCAAGCAAAGAGTAACGGAAGGTAAGGAAGGCAAGGGAAAGCAAGGAAAGGCAAGTGTAACGGAAGGAACGGCACGGCAAGGGGAAACAAGGCTAAGGCACGACAACGCACGCTAGGCAATGCACGGCAAGGCAAGGAAAGGGTAACGCCTGGGAAAGCACGGTCAGGCGAGGCAAGGCTAAGGCATGACAACGCAAGGCTAGGCAATGCACGGAAAGCAAGCAAAGAGTAACGGAACGCAAGGAAGGCAAGGGAAAGCAAGAGAAGGCAATGGTAACGGAAGGAACGGCACCGCAAGGGGTAACAAGGCTAAGGCACGAAAACGCAGGACTAGGCAATGCACGGGAAGGCAAGGAAAGGGTAACGCAAGGCAAGGCACGGTCAGGCAAGGCAAGGCTAATGCACGACAATACAAGGCTAGGCAATGCACGGAAGGCAAGGAAAGAGTAACGGAAGGCAAGGAAGGCAAGGCAAAGCCAGGCAAGGCAAGTGTAACAAAAGGCACGGCACGGCAAGGGGAAACAAGGCCAAGGCACGACAACGCACGGCTAGGCAATGCACGGCAAGGCAAGGAAAGGGTAACGCAAGGGAAGGCACGGTGAGGCTAGGCAAGGCTAATACACGACAACACAAGGCTAGGTAATGCACGACAATGCAAGGAAAGATTAAAGCAAAGGAAGGCACGGTCAGGCGAGATAAGGCTAAGGGACGACCACGCAGGGCTAGGCAATGCACGGCAAGGCAAGGAAAGGGTGACGCAGGGGAAGGCACGGTCAGGTGAGGCAAGGATAAGGCACGACAATGCAAGGCTAGGCAATGCACGGCAAGGCAAGGAAAGAGTAACGGAAGGAAAGGAAGGCAAGGCAAAGCCAGGCCAGGCAAGTGTAACAAAAGGCACGCCACGGCAAGGGGAAACAAGGCTAAGGCACGACAACGCACAGCTAGGCAATGCACGGCAAGGCAAGGAAAGGGTAACGCAATTCAAGGCACGTTCCGGCGAGGCAAGGCTAAGGCACGACAACGCAAGGCTAGGCAATGCACTTAAGGCAAGCTAACAGTAACGGAATGTAAGGAAGGCAAGGGAAAGCAAAGAAAGGCAAGTGTAACGGAAGGAACGGCACGGCAAGGGGAAACAAGGCTAAGGAACGACAACGCACGGCTAGGCAATGCACGGCAAGGCAAGAAAAGGGTAACGCAAGGAAAGGCACGGTGAGGCTAGGCAAGTCTAATGCACGAAAACGCAAGGCTAGGCGATGCACGACAATGCAAGGAAAGCTTAAAGCAAAGCAAGGCAAGGTCAGGCGAGATAAGGCTAAGGCACGAAAACGCAAGGCTAGGAAATTCAGGGAAGGCAAGCAAAGAGTAACTGAAGGTAAGCTAGGCAAGGAAAAGGAAGGAAAGGCCAGGGTAACGGAAGGAACGGCACGGCAAGGGGAAACAAGTCTAAGGCACGACACCGAATGCTAGGCAATGAACGGCAAAGCAAGGAAAGGGTAACGCATTTGAAAGCACTGTCAGGCGAGGCAACGCTAAGGCACGACAACGCAAGGCTAGGCAATTCACGGAAGGCAAGCAAAGAGTAACGGAAGGTAAGGAAGGCAAGGTAAAGCAAAGAAAGGCAAGTGTAACGGAAGGAACGGCACGGCAAGGGGAAACAAGGCTAAGGCACGGCAACGCAGGCTAGGCAATGCACGGCAAGGCAAGGAAAGGGTAACGCAAGGGAAGGCACGGTCAGGTGAGGCAAGGCTAATGCACGACAATGCAAAGCTAGGCAGTGCACGGCAAGGCAAGGAAAGAGTAACGGAAGGAAAGGAAGGCAAGGCAAAGCCAGGCAAGGCAAGTGTAACAAAAGGCACGGCACGGCAAGGGTAAACAAGGCTAAGGCACGACAACGCACGGCTAGGCAATGCACGGCAAGGCAAGGAAAGGGTAACGCAATTCAAGGCACGGTCAGGCGAGGTAAGGATAAGGCACGACAACGCAAGGCTAGGCAATGCACGGAAGGCAAGCAAAGAGTAACGGAAGGTAAGGAAGGCAAGGGAAAGCAAGGAAAGGCAAGTGTAACGGAAGGAACGGCACGGCAAGGGGAAAAAAGGCTCAGGCACGACAACGCAAGGCTAGGCAATGCACGACAATGCAAGGAAATCTTAAATCAAAGGAAGGCACGGTCAGGCGAGATAAGGCTAAGGCACGACAACGCAAGGCTAGGCAATGCAGGGAAGGGAAGCAAAGAGTAACGGAAGGTAAGAAAGGCAAGGAAAAGCAAGGAAAGGCAAGGGTAACGGAAGGAACGGCACGGCAAGGGGAAACAAGGCTAAGGCACGGCAACGCAGGCTGGGCAATGCACGGCAAGGCAAGGAAAGGGTAACGCATGGGAAAGCACGTTCAGGCGAGGCAAGGCTAAGGCACGGCAACGCAAGGCTAGGCAATGCACGGAAGGCAAGCAAAGAATAACGGAAGGTAAGGAAGGCAAGGGAAAGCAAAGAAAGGCAAGGGTAAAGAAAGGAACGGCACGACAAGGGGTAACAAGGCTAAGGCACGAAAAGGCAGGGCTAGGCAATTCACCGCAAGGCAAGGAAAGGGTAACGCAAGGGAAGGCACGGTCAGGTGAGGCAAGGCTAATGCACGACAATGCAAGGCTAGGCAGTGCACGGCAAGGCAAGGAAAGAGTAACGGAAGGAAAGGACGGCAAGGCAAAGCCAGGAAAGGCAAGTGTAACAAAAGGCACGGCACGGCAAGGGTAAACAAGGCTAAGGCACGACAACGCACAGCTAGGCAATGTACGACAATGCAAGGAAAGCTTAAAGCAAAGGAAGGCACGGTCAGGCGAGGTAAGGATAAGGCACGACAACGCAAGGCTAGGCAATGCACGGAAGGCAAGCAAAGTGTAACGGAAGGTAAGGAAGGCAAGGGAAAGCAAGGAAAGGCAAGTGTAACGGAAGGAACGGCACGGCAAGGGGAAACAAGGCTAAGGCACGGCAACGCAGGCTAGGCAATGCACGGCAAGGCAAGGAAAGGGTAACGCATGGGAAAGCACGGTCAGGCGAGGCAAGGCTAAGGCATGACAACGCAAGGCTAGGCAATGCACGGAAAGCAAGAAAAGAGTAACGGAAGGTAAGGAAGGCAAGGGAAAGCAGGGAAAGGCAAGTGTGACGGAAGGAACGGCACGGCAAGGGAAAGAAAGGCTAAGGAACGACAATGCACGGCTAGGCAATGCACGGGAAGGCAAGAAAAGGGTAACGCAAGGAAAGGCACGGTGAGGCTAGGCAAGTCTAATGCACGACAACGCAAGGCTAGGCGATGCACGACAATGCAAGGAAAGCTTAAAGCAAAGGAAGGCAAGGTCAGGCGAGATAAGGCTAAGGCACGACAACGCAAGGCTAGGAAATTCAGGGAAGGCAAGCAAAGAGTAACGGAAGGTAAGCTAGGCAAGGAAAAGGAAGGAAAGGCCAGGGTAACGGAAGGAACGGCACGGCAAGGGGAAACAAGTCTAAGGCACGACACCGAACGCTAGGCAATGAACGGCAAAGCAAGGAAAGGGTAACGCATTTGAAAGCACTGTCAGGCGAGGCAACGCTAAGGCACGACAACGCAAGGCTAGGCAATGCACGGAAGGCAAGCAAAGAGTAACGGAAGGTAAGGAAGGCAAGGGAAAGCAGGGAAAGGCAAGTGTAACGGAAGGAACGGCACGGCAAGGGGAAACAAGGCAAGGCACGGCAACGGCAAGGCAAGGAAAGGGTAACGCAAGGGAAGGCACGGTCAGGTGAGGCAAGGCTAATGCACGACAATGCAAAGCTAGGCAGTGCACGGCAAGGCAAGGAAAGAGTAACGGAAGGAAAGGAAGGCAAGGCAAAGCCAGGCAAGGCAAGTGTAACAAAAGGCACGGCACGGCAAGGGTAAACAAGGCTAAGGCACGACAACGCACAGCTAGGCAATGCACGGCAAGGCAAGGAAAGGGTAACGCAATTCAAGGCACGGTCAGGCGAGGTAAGGATAAGGCACGACAACGCAAGGCTAGGCAATGCACGGAAGGCAAGCAAAGAGTAACGGAAGGTAAGGAAGGCAAGGGAAAGCAAGGAAAGGCAAGTGTAACGGAAGGAACGGCACGGCAAGGGGTAACAAGGCTAAGGCACGACAACACACGGCTAGGAAAGGCACGGCAAGGCAAGGAAAGGGTAACGCAAGGCAAGGCACGGTGAGGCTAGGCAAGGTTAATGCACGACAACGCAAGGCTAGGCAATGCACGACAATGCAAGGACAGCTTAAAGCAAAGGAAAGCACGGTCAGGCCAGATAAGGCTAAGGCACGACAACGCAAGGCTAGGCAATGCACGGAAGGCAAGCAAAGTGGAACGGAAGGTAAGGAAGGCAAGGGAAAGCAAGGAAAGGCAATGGTAACGGAAGGAACGGCACGGCAAGGGGAAACAAGTCTAAGGCACGACACCGAACGCTAGGCAATGAACGGCAAGGCAAGGAAAGGGTAACGCATTTGAAAGCACGGTCAGGCGAGGCAACGCTAAGGCACGACAACGCAAGGCTAGGCAATGCACGGAAGGCAAGCAAAGAGTAACGGAAGGTAAGGAAGGCAAGGGAAAGCAGGGAAAGGCAAGTGTAACGGAAGGAACGGCACGGCAAGGGGAAACAAGGCTAAGGCACGGCAACGCAGGCTGGGCAATGCACGGCAAGGCAAGGAAAGGGTAACGCATGGGAAAGCACGTTCAGGCGAGGCAAGGCTAAGGCACGACAACGCAGGGCTAGGCAATGCACGGCAAGGCAAGCAAAGGGTAACGCAAGGAAAGGCACGGTGAGGCTAGGCAAGTCTAATGCAGGAAAACGCAAGGCTAGGCGATGCACGACAATGCAAGGAAACCTTAAAGCAAAGGAAGGCAAGGTCAGGCGAGATAAGGCTAAGGCACGACAACGCAAGGCTACGAAATTCAGGGAAGGCAAGCAAAGAGTAACGGAAGGTAAGCAAGGCAAGGAAAAGGAAGGAAAGGCCAGGGTAACGGAAGGAACGGCCACGGCAAGGGGAAACAAGTCTAAGGCAAGACACCGAACGCTAGGCAATGAACGGCAAGGCAAGGAAAGGGTAACGCATTTGAAAGCACGGTCAGGCGAGGCAAGGCTAAGGCACGACAACGCAAGGCTAGGCAATGCACGGAAGGCAAGCAAAGAGTAACGGAAGGAAAGGAAGGCAAGGGAAAGCAAAGAAAGGCAAGTGTAACGGAAGGAACGGCACGGCAAGGGGAAAAAAGGCTCAGGCACGACAACGCACGGCTAGGCAATGCACGGCAAGGCAAGCAAAGGGTAACGCAAGGAAAGGCACGGTGAGGCTAGGCAAGGCTAATGCACGACAACGCAAGGCTAGGCAATGCACGACAATGCAAGGAAAGCTTAAATGAAAGGAAGGCACGGTCAGGCGAGATAAGGCTAAGGCACGACAACGCAAGGCTAGGCAATGCAGGGAAGGGAAGCAAAGAGTAACGGAAGGTAAGAAAGGCAAGGAAAAGCAAGGAAAGGCAAGGGTAACGGAAGGAACTGCACGGCAAGGGGAAACAAGGCTAAGGCACGGCAACGCAGGCTGGGCAATGCACGGCAAGGCAAGGAAAGGGTAACGCATGGGAAAGCACGTTCAGGCGAGGCAAGGCTAAGGCACGGCAACGCAAGGCTAGGCAATGCACGGAAGGCAAGCAAAGAGTAACGGAAGGTAAGGAAGGCAAGGGAAAGCAAAGAAAGGCAAGGGTAACGAAAGGAACGGCACGACAAGGGGTAACAAGGCTAAGGCACGAGAAGGCAGGGCTAGGCAATTGACCGCAAGGCAAGGAAAGGGTAACGCAAGGGAAGGCACGGTCATGTGAGGCAAGGCTAATGCACGACAATGCAAAGCTAGGCAGTGCACGGCAAGGCAAGGAAAGAGTAACGGAAGGAAAGGAAGGCAAGGCAAAGCCAGGCAAGGCAAGTGTAACAAAAGGCACGGCACGGCAAGGGTAAACAAGGCTAAGGCACGACAACGCACAGCTAGGCAATGTACGACAATGCAAGGAAAGCTTAAAGCAAAGGAAGGCACGGTCAGGCGAGGTAAGGATAAGGCACGACAACGCAAGGCTAGGCAATGCACGGGAGGCAAGCAAAGTGTAACGGAAGGCAAGGAAGGCAAGGGAAAGCAAGGAAAGGCAAGGGTAACGGAAGGAACGGCACGGCAAGGGGTAACAAGGCTAAGGCACGACAACGCAGGTCTAGGCAATGCACGGCAAGGCAAGGAAAGGGTAACGCAAGGGAAGGCACGGTCAGGTGAGTCAAGGCTAAGGCACGACAACGCAAGGCTAGGCAATGCACGGCAAGGCAAGGAAAGAGTAACGGAAGGAAAGGAAGGCAAGGCAAAGCCAGGCAAGGGAAGTGTAACAAAAGGCACGCCACGGCAAGGGGAAACAAGGCTAAGGCACGACAACGCACGGCTAGGCAATGCACGGCAAGGCAAGGAAAGGGTAAAACAAGGCAAGGCACGGTGAGGCTAGGCAAGGCTAATGCACGACAACGCAAGGCTAGGCAATGCACGACAATGCAAGGAAAGCTTAAAGCAAAGGAAGGCACGGTCAGGCGAGATAAGGCTAAGGCACGACAACGCAAGGCTAGGCAATGCAGGGAAGGCAAGCAAAGAGTAACGGAAGGTAAGCAAGGCAAGGAAAAGCAAGGAAAGGCAAGGGTAACGGAAGGAACTGCACGGCAAGGGGAAACAAGGCTAAGGCACGGCAACGCAGGCTGGGCAATGCACGTCAAGGCAAGGAAAGGGTAACGCATGGGAAAGCACGGTCAGGCGAGGCAAGGCTAAGGCACGACAACGCAAGGCTAGGCAATGCACGGAAGGCAAGCAAAGAGTAACGGAAGGTAAGGAAGGCAAGGGAAGGCAAAGAAAAGCAAGTGTAACGGAAGGAACGGCACAGCAAGGGGAAACAAGTCTAAGGCACGACAACGCACGGCTAGGCAATGCACGGCAAGGCAAGCAAAGGGTAACGCAAGGCAAGGCACGGTGAGGCTAGGCAAGGCTAATGCACGAAAACGCAAGGCTAGGCAATGCACGACAATGCAAGGAAAGCTTAAAGCAAAGGAAGGCAAGGTCAGGCGCGATAAGGCAAAGGCACGACAACGCAAGGCTAGGCAATTCAGGGAAGGCAAGCAAAGAGTAACGGAAGGTAAGGAAAGCAAGGAAAAGCAAGGAAAGGCAAGGGTAACGGAAGGAACGGCACGGCAAGGGGAAACAAGGCTAAGGCACGGCAACGCAGGCAGGCAATTCACGGCAAGGCAAGGAAAGTGTAACGCATGGGAAAGCACGGTCAGGCGAGGCAAGGCTAAGGCACGACAACGCAAGGCTAGGCAATGCACGGAAAGCAAGCAAGGAGTAACGGAACGCAAGGAAGGAAAGGGAAAGCAAGGGAAGGCAAGGGCAACGGAAGGAACGGCACGGCAAGGGGTAGCAAGGCTAAGGCACGAGAAGGCAGGGCTAGGCAATTCACCGCAAGGCAAGGAAAGGGTAACGCAAGGGAAGGCACGGTCAGGTGAGGCAAGGCTAATGCACGCCAATGCAAAGCTAGGCAGTGCACGGCAAGGCAAGGAAAGAGTAACGGAAGGAAAGGAAGGCAAGGCAAAGCCAGGCAAGGCAAGTGTAACAAAAGGCACGGCACGGCAAGGGTAAACAAGGCTAAGGCACGACAACGCACAGCTAGGCAATGCACGGCAAGGCAAGGAAAGGGTAACGCAATTCAAGGCACGGTCAGGCGAGGTAAGGATAAGGCACGACAACGCAAGGCTAGGCAATGCACGGAAGGTAAGCAAAGAGTAACGGAAGGTAAGGAAGGCAAGGGAAAGCAAGGAAAGGCAAGTGTAACGGAAGGAACGGCATGGCAAGGGGAAACAAGGCTAAGGCACGACAACGCACGCTAGGCAATGCACGGCAATTCAAGGAAAGGGTAACGCAAGGCAAGGCACGGTGAGGCTAGGCAAGGCTAATGCACGACAACGCAAGGCTAGGCAATGCACGACAATGCAAGGAAAGCTTAAAGCAAAGGAAAGCACGGTCAGGCGAGGCAAGGCTAAGGCATGACAACGCAAGGCTAGGCAATGCACGGAAAGCAAGCAAAGAGTAACGGAACGCAAGGAAGGCAAGGGAAAGCAAGGGAAGGCAAGGGTAACGGAAGGAACGGCACGGCAAGGGGTAACAAGGCTAAGGCACGACAACGCAGGGCTAGGCAATGCACGGCAAGGCAAGGAAAGAGTAACGGAAGGAAAGGAAGGCAAGGAAAGCCAGGCAAGGCAAGTGTAACAAAAGGCACGCAACGGGAAGGGGAAACAAGGCTAAGGCACGACAACACACGGCTAGGAAATGCACGGCAAGGCAAGGAAAGGGTAACGCAAGGCAAGGCACGGTGAGGCTAGGCAAGGCTAATGCACGACAACGCAAGGCTAGGCAATGCACGACAATGCAAGGAAAGCTTAAAGCAAAGGAAAGCACGGTCAGGCGAGGCAAGGCTAAGGCACGACAACGCAAGGCTAGGCAATGCACGGAAGGCAAGCAAAGAGTAACGGAAGGTAAGGAAGGCAAGGGAAAGCAAGGAAAGGCAATGGTAACGGAAGGAACGGCACGGCAAGGGGAAACAAGTCTAAGGCACGGCACCGAACGGCTAGGCAATGAACGGCAAGGCAAGGAAAGGGTAACGCATTTGCACGACAACGCAAGGCTAGGCAATGCACGACAATGCAAGGAAAGCTTAAAGCAAAGGAAGGCACGGTCAGGCGAGGCAACGCTAAGGCACGACAACGCAAGGCTAGGCAATGCACGGAAGGCAAGCAAAGAGTAACGGAAGGTAAGGAAGGCAAGGGAAAGCAGGGAAAGGCAAGTGTAACGGAAGGAACGGCACGGCAAGGGGAAACAAGGCTAAGGCACGGCAACGCAGGCTGGGCAATGCACGGCAAGGCAAGGAAAGGGTAACGCATGGGAAAGCACGTTCAGGCGAGGCAAGGCTAAGGCACGACAACGCACGGCTAGGCAATGCACGGCAAGGCAAGCAAAAGGTAACGCAAGGAAAGGCACGGTGAGGCTAGGCAAGTCTAATGCACGAAAACGCAAGGCTAGGCAATGCACGACAATGCAAGGAAAGCTTAAAGCAAAGGAAGGCACGGTCAGGCGAGATAAGGCTAAGGCACGACAACGCAAGGCTAGGCAATGCAGGGAAGGGAAGCAAAGAGTAACGGAAGGTAAGCAAGGCAAGGAAAAGCAAGGAAAGGCAAGGGTAACGGAAGGAACTGCACGGCAAGGGGAAACAAGGCTAAGGCACGGCAACGCAGGCTGGGTAATGCACGGCAAGGCAAGGAAAGGGTAACGCATGGGAAAGCACGTTCAGGCGAGGCAAGGCTAAGGCACGACAACGCAAGGCTAGGCAATGCACGGAAGGCAAGCAAAGAGTAACGGAAGGTAAGAAAGGCAAGGAAAAGCAAGGAAAGGCAAGGGTAACGGAAGGAACTGCACGGCAAGGGGAAACAAGGCTAAGGCACGACAACGCACGGCTAGGCAATGCACGGCAAGGCAAGCAAAGGGTAACGCAAGGCAAGGCACGGTGAGGCTAGGCAAGGCTAATGCACGACAACGCAAGGCTAGGCAATGCACGACAATGCAAGGAAAGCTTAAAGCAAAGGAAGGCAAGGTCAGGCGAGATAAGGCTAAGGCACGATAACGCAAGGCTAGGCAATGCAGGGAAGGGAAGCAAAGAGTAACGGAAGGTAAGGAAGGCAAGGAAAAGCAAGGAAAGGCAAGGGTAACGGAAGGAACGGCACGGCAAGGGGAAACAAGTCTAAGGCACGACACTGAACGCTAGGCAATGCACGGCAAGGCAAGGAAAGGGTAACGCATGGGAAAGCACGGTCAGGCGAGGCAAGGCTAAGGCATGACAACGCAAGGCTAGGCAATGCACGGAAAGCAAGCAAAGAGTAACGGAACGCAAGGAAGGCAAGGGAAAGCAAGGGAAGGCAAGGGTAACGGAAGGAACGGCACGGCAAGGGGAAACAAGGCTAAGGCACGACAACGCACGCTAGGCAATGCACGGCAAGGCAAGGAAAGGGTAACGCATGGGAAAGCACGGTCAGGCGAGGCAAGGCTAAGGCATGACAACGCAGGGCTAGGCAATGCACGGAAAGCAAGCAAAGAGTAACGGAACGCAAGGAATGCAAGGGAAAGCAAGGGAAGGCAAGCGTAACGGAAGGAACGGCACGGCAACGGGTAACAAGGCTAAGGCACGACAACGCAGGGCTGGGAAATGCACGGCAAGGCAAGGAAAGGGTAACGCAGGGGAAGGCACGGTCAGGTGAGGCGAGGATAAGGCACGACAATGCAAGGCTTGGCAATGCACGGCAAGGCAAGGAAAGAGTAACGGAAGGAAAGGAAGGCAAGGCAAAGCCAGGCAAGCAGTGTAACAAAAGGCACACCACGGCTAGGGGAAACAAGGCTAAGGCACGACAACGCACGGCTAGTCAATGAACGGCAAGGCAAGGAAAGGGTAACGCAAGGGAAGGCACGGTGAGGCTAGGCAAGGCTAATGCACGACGACGCAAGGCTAGGCAATGCACGACAATGCAAGGAAAGCTTAAAGCAAAGGAAGGCACGGTCAGGCGAGATAAGGCTAAGGCACGACAACGCAAGGCTAGGCAATGCAGGGAAGGGAAGCAAAGAGTAACGGAAGGTAAGAAAGGCAAGGAAAAGCAAGGAAAGGCCAGGGTAACGGAAGGAACTGCACGGCAAGGGGAAACAAGGCTAAGGCACGGCAACGCAGGCTGGGCAATGCACGGCAAGGCAAGGAAAGGGTAACGCATGGGAAAGCACGTTCAGGCGAGGCAAGGCTAAGGCACGACAACGCAAGGCTAGGCAATGCACGGAAGGCAAGCAAAGAGTAACGGAAGGTAAGGAAGGCAAGGGAAAGCAAAGAAAGGCAAGTGTAACGGAAGGAACTGCACGGCAAGGGGAAACAAGGCTAAGGCACGACAACGCACGGCTAGGCAATGCACGGCAAGGCATGCAAAGGGTAACGCAAGACAAGGCACGGTGAGGCTAGGCAAGGCTAATGCACGAAAACGCAAGGCTAGGCAATGCACGACAATGCAAGGAAAGCTTAAAGCAAAGGAAGGCAAGGTCAGGCGAGATAAGGCAAAGGCACGACAACGCAAGGCTAGGCAATTCAGGGAAGGCAAGCAAAGAGTAACGGAAGGTAAGCAAGGCAAGGAAAAGCAAGGAAAGGCAAGGGTAACGGAAGGAAGGGCACGGCAATGGGAAACAAGTCTAAGGCACGACACCGAACGCTAGGCAATGAACGCCAAGGCAAGGAAAGGGTAACGCATGGGAAAGCACGGTCAGGCGAGGCAAGGCTAAGGCACGACAACGCAAGGCTAGGCAATGCACGGAAGGCAAGCAAAGAGTAACGGAAGGTAAGGAAGGCAAGGGAAAGCAAGGAAAGGCAAGTGTAACGGAAGGAACGGCACGGCAAGGGGAAACAAGGCTAAGGCACGACAACGCACGCTAGGCAATGCACGGCAAGGCAAGGAAAGGGTAACGCATGGGAAAGCACGGTCAGGCGAGGCAAGGCTAAGGCATGACAACGCAAGGCTAGGCAATGCACGGAAAGCAAGCAAAGAGTAACGGAACGCAAGGAAGGCAAGGGAAAGCAAGGGAAGGCAATGGTAACGGAAGGAACGGCACCGCAAGGGCTAACAAGGCTAAGGCACGACAACGCAGGGCTAGGCAATGCACGGCAAGGCAAGGAAAGGGTAACGCAGGGGAAGGCACGGTCAGGTGAGGCAAGGATAAGGCACGACAATACAAGGCTAGGCAATGCACGGCAATGCAAGGAAAGAGTGACGGAAGGAAAGGAAGGCAAGGCAAAGCCAGGCAAGGCAAGTGTAAGAAAAGGCACGCCACGGCAAGGGGAAACAAGGCCAAGGCACGACAACGCACGGCTAGGCAATGCACGGCAAGGCAAGGAAAGGGTAACGCAAGGGAAGGCACGGTGAGGCTAGGCAAGGCTAATACACGACAACACAAGGCTAGGTAATGCACGACAATGCAAGGAAAGATTAAAGCAAAGGAAGGCACGGTCAGGCGAGATAAGGCTAAGGGACGACCACGCAGGGCTAGGCAATGCACGGCAAGGCAAGGAAAGGGTGACGCAGGGGAAGGCACGGTCAGGTGAGGCAAGGATAAGGCACGACAATGCAAGGCTAGGCAATGCACGGCAAGGCAAGGAAAGAGTAACGGAAGGAAAGGAAGGCAAGGCAAAGCCAGGCAAGGCAAGTGTAACAAAAGGCACGCCACGGCAAGGGGAAACAAGGCTAAGGCACGACAACGCACAGCTAGGCAATGCACGGCAAGGCAAGGAAAGGGTAACGCAATTCAAGGCACGTTCCGGCCAGGCAAGGCTAAGGCACGACAACGCAAGGCTAGGCAATGCACTTAAGGCAAGCTAACAGTAACGGAATGTAAGGAAGGCAAGGGAAAGCAAAGAAAGGCAAGTGTAACGGAAGGAACGGCACGGCAAGGGGAAACAAGGCCAAGGCACGACAACGCACGGCTAGGCAATGCACGGCAAGGCAAGAAAAGGGTAACGCAAGGAAAGGCACGGTGAGGCTAGGCAAGTCTAATGCACGAAAACGCAAGGCTAGGCGATGCACGACAATGCAAGGAAAGCTTAAAGCAAAGCAAGGCAAGGTCAGGCGAGATAAGGCTAAGGCACGAAAACGCAAGGCTAGGAAATTCAGGGAAGGCAAGCAAAGAGTAACTGAAGGTAAGCTAGGCAAGGAAAAGGAAGGAAAGGCCAGGGTAACGGAAGGAACGGCACGGCAAGGGGAAACAAGTCTAAGGCACGACACCGAACGCTAGGCAATGAACGGCAAAGCAAGGAAAGGGTAACGCATTTGAAAGCACTGTCAGGCGAGGCAACGCTAAGGCACGACAACGCAAGGCTAGGCAATGCACGGAAGGCAAGCAAAGAGTAACGGAAGGTAAGCAAGGCAAGGGAAAGCAGGGAAAGGCAAGTGTAACGGAAGGAACGGCACGGCAAGGGGAAACAAGGCTAAGGCACGGCAACGCAGGCTAGGCAATGCACGGCAAGGCAAGGAAAGGGTAACGCAAGGGAAGGCACGGTCAGGTGAGGCAAGGCTAATGCACGACAATGCAAGGCTAGGCAGTGCACGGCAAGGCAAGGAAAGAGTAACGGAAGGAAAGGAAGGCAAGGCAAAGCCAGGCAAGGCAGGTGTAACAAAAGGCACGGCACGGCAAGGGTAAACAAGGCTAAGGCACGACAACGCACAGCTAGGCAATGCACGGCAAGGCAAGGAAAGGGTAACGCAATTCAAGGCACGGTCAGGCGAGGTAAGGATAAGGCACGACAACGCAAGGCTAGGCAATGCACGGAAGGCAAGCAAAGAGTAACGGAAGGTAAGGAAGGCAAGGGAAAGCAAGGAAAGGCAAGTGTAACGGAAGGAACGGCACGGCAAGGGGTAACAAGGCTAAGGCACGACAACACACGGCTAGGAAATGCACGGCAAGGCAAGGAAAGGGTAACGCAAGGCAAGGCACGGTGAGGCTAGGCAAGGTAAATGCACGACAACGCAAGGCTAGGCAATGCACGACAATGCAAGGAAAGCTTAAAGCAAAGGAAAGCACGGTCAGGCCAGATAAGGCTAAGGCACGACAACGCAAGGCTAGGCAATGCACGGAAGGCAAGCAAAGTGGAACGGAAGGTAAGGAAGGCAAGGGAAAGCAAGGAAAGGCAATGGTAACGGAAGGAACGGCACGGCAAGGGGAAACAAGTCTAAGGCACGACACCGAACGCTAGGCAATGAACGGCAAGGCAAGGAAAGGGTAACGCATTTGAAAGCACGGTCAGGCGAGGCAACGCTAAGGCACGACAACGCAAGGCTAGGCAATGCACGGAAGGCAAGCAAAGAGTAACGGAAGGTAAGGAAGGCAAGGGAAAGCAGGGAAAGGCAAGTGTAACGGAAGGAACGGCACGGCAAGGGGAAACAAGGCTAAGGCACGGCAACGCAGGCTAGGCAATGCACGGCAAGGCAAGGAAAGGGTAACGCATGGGAAAGCACGGTCAGGCGAGGCAAGGCTAAGGCACGACAACGCACGGCTAGGCAATGCACGGCAAGGCAAGCAAAGGGTAACGCAAGGAAAGGCACGGTGAGGCTAGGCAAGTCTAATGCAGGAAAACGCAAGGCTAGGCGATGCACGACAATGCAAGGAAACCTTAAAGCAAAGGAAGGCAAGGTCAGGCGAGATAAGGCTAAGGCACGACAACGCAAGGCTAGGCAATGCACGGAAGGCAAGCAAAGAGTAACGGAAGGTAAGGAAGGCAAGGGAAAGCAAGGAAAGGCAATGGTAACGGAAGGAACGGCACGGCAAGGGGAAACAAGTCTAAGGCACGACACTGAACGCTAGGCAATGCACGGCAAGGCAAGGAAAGGGTAACGCATGGGAAAGCACGGTCAGGCGAGGCAAGGCTAAGGCATGACAACGCAAGGCTAGGCAATGCACGGAAAGCAAGCAAAGAGTAACGGAACGCAAGGAAGGCAAGGGAAAGCAAGGGAAGGCAAGGGTAACGGAAGGAACGGCACGGCAAGGGGTAACAAGGCTAAGGAACGACAACGCAGGGCTAGGCAATGCACGGCAAGGCAAGGAAAGGGTAACGCAAGGGATGGCACGGTCAGGTGAGGCAAGGATAAGGCACGAAAATGCAAGGCTAGGCAATGCACGGCAAGGCAAGGAAAGAGTAACGGAAGGAAAGGAAGGCAAGGCAAAGCCAGGCAAGGCAAGTGTAACAAAAGGCACGCCACGGCAAGGGGAAACAAGGCTAAGGCACGACAACGCACGGCTTGGCAATGCACGGCAAGGCAAGGAAAGGGTAACGCATGGGAAAGCACGGTCAGGCGAGGCAAGGCTAAGGCACGACAACGCAAGGCTAGGCAATGCACGGAAAGCAAGCAAGGAGTAACGGAACGCAAGGAAGGCAAGGGAAAGCAAGGGAAGGCAAGGGTAAGGGAAGGAACGGCACGGCAAGGGGTATCAAGGCTAAGGCACGACAACGGAGGGCTAGGCAATGCACGGCAAGGCAAGGAAAGAGTAACGGAAGGAAAGGAAGGCAAGGCAAAGCCAGGCAAGGCAAGTGTAACAAAAGGCACGCAACGGCAAGGGGAAACAAGGCTAAGGCACGACAACACACGGCTAGGAAATGCACGGCAAGGCAAGGAAAGGGTAATGCAAGGCAAGGCACGGTGAGGCTAGGCAAGGCTAATGCACGATAACGCAAGGCTAGGCAATGCACGACAATGCAAGTAAAGCTTAAAGCAAAGGAAGGCACGGTCAGGCGAGATAAGGCTAAGGCACGACAACGCAAGGCTAGGCAATGCAGGGAAGGCAAGCAAAGAGTAACGGAAGGTAAGGAAGGCAAGGGAAAGCAAGGAAAGGCAAGGGTAACGGAAGGAACGGCACGGCAAGGGGAAACAAGTCTAAGGCACGACAACGCACGCTAGGCAATGCACGGCAAGGCAAGGAAAGGGTAACGCATGGGAAAGCACGGTCAGGGGAGGCAAGGCTAAGGCACGACAACGCAAGGCTTGGCAATGCACGGAAGGCAAGCAAAGAGTAACGGAAGGTAAGGAAGGCAAGGGAAAGCAAGGAAAGGCAAGGGTAACGGAAGGAACGGCACGGCAAGGGGAAACAAGGCTAAGGAACGACAACGCACGCTAGGCAATGCACGGCAAGGCAGGGAAAGGGTAACGCATGGGAAAGCACGGTCAGGCGAGGCAAGGCTAAGGAAAGCCAACGCAAGGCTAGGCAATGCACGGAAAGCAAGCAAGAGTAACGGAAGGAAAGGAAGGCAAGGGAAAGCAAGGGAAGGCAAGGGTAACGGAAGGAACGGCACCGCAAGGGGTAACAAGGCTAAGGCACGACAACGCAGGGCTAGGCAATGCACGGCAAGGCAAGGAAAGGGTAACGCAGGGGAAGGCACGGTCAGGTGAGGCAAGGATAAGGCACGACAATACAAGGCTAGGCAATGCACGGCAATGCAAGGAAAGAGTAACGGAAGGAAAGGAAGGCAAGGCAAAGCCAGGCAAGGCAAGTGTAAGAAAAGGCACGCCACGGCAAGGGGAAACAAGGCCAAGGCACGACAACGCACGGCTAGGCAATGCACGGCAAGGCAAGGAAAGGGTAAAGCAAGGGAAGGCACGGTGAGGCTAGGCAAGGCTAATACACGACAACACAAGGCTAGGCAATGCACGACAATGCAAGGAAAGATTAAAGCAAAGGAAGGCACGGTCAGGCGAGATAAGGCTAAGGGACGACAACGCAGGGCTAGGCAATGCACGGCAAGGCAAGGAAAGGGTGACGCAGGGGAAGGCACGGTCAGGTGAGGCAAGGATAAGGCACGACAATGCAAGGCTAGGCAATGCACGGCAAGGCAAGGAAAGAGTAACGGAAGGAAAGGAAGGCAAGGCAAAGCCAGGCAAGGCAAGTGTAACAAAAGGCACGCCACGGCAAGGGGAAACAAGGCTAAGGCACGACAACGCACAGCTAGGCAATGCACGGCAAGGCAAGGAAAGGGTAACGCAATGCAAGGCACGGTCAGGCGAGGCAAGGCTAAGGCACGACAACGCAAGGCTATGCAATGCACTTAAGGCAAGCAAACAGTAACGGAATGTAAGGAAGGCAAGGGAAAGCAAAGAAAGGCAAGTGTAACGGAAGGAACGGCACGGCAAGGGGAAACAAGGCTAAGGCACGACAACCCACGGCTAGGCAATGCACGGCAAGGCAAGAAAAGGGTAACGCAAGGAAAGGCACGGTGAGTCTAGGCAAGTCTAATGCACGAAAACGCAAGGCTAGGCGATGCACGACAATGCAAGGAAAGCTTAAAGCAAAGCAAGGCAAGGTCAGGCGAGATAAGGCTAAGGCACGAAAACGCAAGGCTAGGCAATGCACGGAAGGAAAGCAAAGTGTAACGGAAGGTAAGGAAGGCAAGGGAAAGCAAGGAAAGGCCAGGGTAACGGAAGGAACGGCACGGCAAGGGGAAACAAGTCTAAGGCACGACACCGAACGCTAGGCAATGAAGGGCAAGGCAAGGAAAGGGTAACGCATTTGAAAGCACGGTCAGGCGAGGCAACGCTAAGGCACGACAACGCAAGGCTAGGCAATGCACGGAAGGCAAGCAAAGAGTAACGGAAGGTAAGGAAGGCAAGGGAAAGCAGGGAAAGGC
Source organism: Macrotis lagotis (assembly GCF_037893015.1). Classification (NCBI taxonomy): domain Eukaryota; kingdom Metazoa; phylum Chordata; class Mammalia; order Peramelemorphia; family Peramelidae; genus Macrotis; species Macrotis lagotis. The sequence continues at coordinate 87,573 of NW_027422202.1, read as the reverse complement.
AAGTGTAACGGAAGGAACGGCAAGGCAAGGGGAAACAAGGCTAAGACACGGCAACGCACGGCTAGGCAATGCACGGCAAGGCAAGGAAAGGGGAACGCATGGGAAAGCACGGTCAGGCGAGGCAAGGCTAAGGCACGACAACGCACGGCTAGGCAATGCACGGCAAGGCAAGCAAAGGGTAACGCAAGGAAAGGCACGGTGAGGCTAGGCAAGTCTAATGCAGGAAAACGCAAGGCTAGGCGATGCACGACAATGCAAGGAAAGCTTAAAGCAAAGGAAGGCAAGGTCAGGCGAGATAAGGCTAAGGCACGACAACGCAAGGCTACGAAATTCAGGGAAGGCAAGCAAAGAGTAACGGAAGGTAAGCAAGGCAAGGAAAAGGAAGGAAAGGCCAGGGTAACGGAAGGAACGGCCACGGCAAGGGGAAACAAGTCTAAGGCAAGACACCGAACGCTAGGCAATGAACGGCAAGGCAAGGAAAGGGTAACGCATTTGAAAGCACGGTCAGGCGAGGCAACGCTAAGGCACGACAACGCAAGGCTAGGCAATGCACGGAAGGCAAGCAAAGAGTAACGGAAGGTAAGGAAGGCAAGGGAAAGCAAAGAAAGGCAAGTGTAACGGAAGGAACGGCACGGCAAGGGGAAAAAAGGCTCAGGCACGACAACGCACGGCTAGGCAATTCACGGCAAGGCAAGCAAAGGGTAACGCAAAGAAAGGCACGGTGAGGCTAGGCAAGGCTAATGCACGACAACGCAAGGCTAGGCAATGCACGACAATGCAAGGAAAGCTTAAATCAAAGGAAGGCACGGTCAGGCGAGATAAGGCTAAGGCACGACAACGCAAGGCTAGGCAATGCAGGGAAGGGAAGCAAAGAGTAACGGAAGGTAAGAAAGGCAAGGAAAAGCAAGGAAAGGCCAGGGTAACGGAAGGAACTGCACGGCAAGGGGAAACAAGGCTAAGGCACGGCAACGCAGGCTGGGCAATTCACGGCAAGGCAAGGAAAGGGTAACGCATGGGAAAGCACGTTCAGGCGAGGCAAGGCTAAGGCACGGCAACGCAAGGCTAGGCAATGCACGGAAGGCAAGCAAAGAATAACGGAAGGTAAGGAAGGCAAGGGAAAGCAAAGAAAGGCAAGGGTAACGAAAGGAACGGCACGACAAGGGGTAACAAGGCTAAGGCACGAGAAGGCAGGGCTAGGCAATTCACCGCAAGGCAAGGAAAGGGTAACGCAAGGGAAGGCACGGTCAGGCAAGGCAAGGCTAATGCACGACAATGCAAAGCTAGGCAGTGCACGACAAGGCAAGGAAAGAGTAACGGAAGGAAAGGACGGCAAGGCAAAGCCAGGAAAGGCAAGTGTAACAAAAGGCACGGCACGGCAAGGGTAAAAAAGGCTAAGGCACGACAACGCACAGCTAGGCAATGTACGACAATGCAAGGAAAGCTTAAAGCAAAGGAAGGCACGGTCAGGCGAGGTAAGGATAAGGCACGACAACGCAAGGCTAGGCAATGCACGGAAGGCAAGCAAAGAGTAACGGAAGGTAAGGAAGGCAAGGGAAAGCAAGGAAAGGCAAGTGTAACGGAAGGAACGGCACGGCAAGGGGAAACAAGGCTAAGGCACGGCAACGCAGGCTAGGCAATGCACGGCAAGGCAAGGAAAGGGTAACGCATGGGAAAGCACGGTCAGGCGAGGCAAGGCTAAGGCATGACAACGCAAGGCTAGGCAATGCACGGAAGGCAAGAAAAGAGTAACGGAAGGTAAGGAAGGCAAGGGAAAGCAGGGAAAGGCAAGTGTGACGGAAGGAACGGCACGGCAAGGGGAAACAAGGCTAAGGCACTACAACGCACGGCTAGGCAATGCACGGCAAGGCACGGAAAGGGTAACGCATGGGAAAGCACGGTCAGGCGAGGCAAGGCTAAGGCACGACAACGCAAGGCTAGGCAATGCACGGAAAGCAAGCAAAGAGTAACGGAACGCAAGGAAGGCAAGGGAAAGCAACGGAAGGCAAGGGTAACGGAAAGAATTGCACGGCAAGGGGTAACAAGGCTAAGGCACGACAACGCAGGTCTAGGCAATGCACGGCAAGGCAAGGAAAGGGTAACGCAAGGGAAGGCACGGTCAGGTGAGGCAAGGATAAGGCACGACAACGCAAGGCTAGGCAATGCACGGCAAGGCAAGGAAAGAGTAACGGAAGGAAAGGAAGGCAAGGCAAAGCCAGGCAAGGGAAGTGTAACAAAAGGCACGCAACGGCAAGGGGAAACAAGGCTAAGGCACGACAACGCACGGCTAGGCAATGCACGGCAAGGCAAGGAAAGGGTAACGAAATTCAAGGCACGGTCAGGCGAGGTAAGGATAAGGCACGACAACGCAAGGCTAGGCAATGCACGGAAGGCAAGCAAAGAGTAACGGAAGGTAAGAAAGGCAAGGGAAAGCAAGGAAAGGCAAGTGTAACGGAAGGAACGGCATGGCAAGGGGAAACAAGGCTAAGGCACGACAACGCACGCTAGGCAATGCACGGCAAGTCAAGGAAAGGGTAACGCATGGGAAAGCACGGTCAGGCGAGGCAAGGCTAAGGCATGACAACGCAAGGCTAGGCAATGCACGGAAAGCAAGCAAAGAGTAACGGAACGCAAGGAAGGCAAGGGAAAGCAAGGGAAGGCAAGGGTAACGGAAGGAACTGCACGGCAAGGGGTAACAAGGCTAAGGCACGACAACGCAGGTCTAGGCAATGCACGGCAAGGCAAGGAAAGGGTAACGCAGGGGAAGGCACGGTCAGGTGAGGCAAGGATAAGGCACGACAATGCAAGGCTAGGCAATGCACGGCAAGGCAAGGAAAGAGTAACGGAAGGAAAGGAAGGCAAGGCAAAGCCAGGCAAGGGAAGTGTAACAAAAGGCACGCCACGGCAAGGGGAAACAAGGCTAAGGCACGACAACGCACGGCTAGGCAATGCACGGCAAGGCAAGGAAAGGGTAAAACAAGGCAAGGCACGGTGAGGCTAGGCAAGGCTAATGCACGACAACGCAAGGCCAGGCAATGCACGACAATGCAAGGAAAGCTTAAAGCAAAGGAAGGCACGGTCAGGCGAGATAATGCTAAGGCACGACAACGCAAGGCTAGGCAATGCAGGGAAGGGAAACAAAGAGTAACGGAAGGTAAGCAAGGCAAGGAAAAGCAAGGAAAAGCAAGGGTAACGGAAGGAACTGCACGGCAATGGGAAACAAGGCTAAGGCACGGCAACGCAGGCTGGGCAATGCACGTCAAGGCAAGGAAAGGGTAACGCATGGGAAAGCACGGTCAGGCGAGGCAAGGCTAAGGCACGACAACGCACGGCTGGCTAGGCAATGCACGGAAGGCAAGCAAAGAGTAACGGAAGGTAAGGAAGGCAAGGGAAGGCAACGAAAAGCAAGTGTAACGGAAGGAACGGCACGGCAAGGGGAAACAAGGCTAAGGCACGACAACGCACGGCTGGCTAGGCAATGCACGGAAGGCAAGCAAAGAGTAACGGAAGGTAAGGACGGTGAGGCTAGGCAAGGCTAATGCACGAAAACGCAAGGCTAGGCAATGCACGACAATGCAAGGAAAGCTTAAAGCAAAGGAAGGCAAGGTCAGGCGCGAAAAGGCAAAGGCACGACAACGCAAGGCTAGGCAATTCAGGGAAGGCAAGCAAAGAGTAACGGAAGGTAAGGAAAGCAAGGAAAAGCAAGGAAAGGCAAGGGTAACGGAAGGAACGGCACGGCAAGGGGAAACAAGGCTAAGGCACGACAACGCACAGCTAGGCAATGCACGGCAAGGCAAGGAAAGGGTAACGAAATTCAAGGCACGGTCAGGCGAGGTAAGGATAAGGCACGACAACGCAAGGCTAGGCAATGCACGGAAGGCAAGCAAAGAGTAACGGAAGGTAAGGAAGGCAAGGGAAAGCAAGGAAAGGCAAGTGTAACGGAAGGAACGGCATGGCAAGTGGAAACAAGGCTAAGGCACGACAACGCACGCTAGGCAATGCACGGCAATTCAAGGAAAGGGTAACGCATGGGAAAGCACGGTCAGGCGAGGCAAGCCTAAGGCATGACAACGCAAGGCTAGGCAATGCACGGAAAGCAAGCAAAGAGTAACGGAACGCAAGGAAGGCAAGGGAAAGCAAGGGAAGGCAAGGGTAACGGAAGGAACGGCACGGCAAGGGGTAACAAGGCTAAGGCACGACAACGCAGGGCTAGGCAATGCACGGCAAGGCAAGGACAGAGTAACGGAAGGAAAGGAAGTCAAGGAAAGCCAGGCAAGGCAAGTGTAACAAAAGGCACGCAACGGCAAGGGGAAACAAGGCTAAGGCACGACAACACACGGCTAGGAAATGCACGGCAAGGCAAGGAAAGGGTAACGCAAGGGAAGGCACGGTGAGGCTAGGCAAGGCTAATGCACGACAACGCAAGGCTAGGCAATGCACGACAATGCAAGGAAAGATTAAAGCAAAGGAAGGCACGGTCAGGCGAGATAAGGCTAAGGCACGACAACGCAAGGCTAGGCAATGCACGGAAGGCAAGCAAAGACGCAGGGGAAGGCACGGTCAGGTGAGGCAAGGATAAGGCACGACAATGCAAGGCTAGGCAATGCACGGCAAGGCAAGGAAAGAGTAACGGAAGGAAAGGAAGGCAAGGCAAAGCCAGGCAAGGCAAGTGTAACAAAAGGCACGCCACGGCAAGGGGAAACAAGGCTAAGGCACGACAACGCACAGCTAGGCAATGCACGGCAAGGCAAGGAAAGGGTAACGCAATTCAAGGCACGTTCCGGCGAGGCAAGGCTAAGGCACGACAACGCAAGGCTAGGCAATGCACTTAAGGCAAGCAAACAGTAACGGAATGTAAGGAAGGCAAGGGAAAGCAAAGAAAGGCAAGTGTAACGGAAGGAACGGCACGGCAAGGGGAAACAAGGCTAAGGCACGACAACGCACGGCTAGGCAATGCACGGCAAGGCAAGAAAAGGGTAACGCAAGGAAAGGCACGGTGAGGCTAGGCAAGTCTAATGCACGAAAACGCAAGGCTAGGCGATGCACGACAATGCAAGGAAAGCTTAAAGCAAAGCAAGGCAAGGTCAGGCGAGATAAGGCTAAGGCACGAAAACGCAAGGCTAGGAAATTCAGGGAAGGCAAGCAAAGAGTAACGGAAGGTAAGCTAGGCAAGGAAAAGGAAGGAAAGGCCAGGGTAACGGAAGGAACGGCACGGCAAGGGGAAACAAGTCTAAGGCACGACACCGAACGCTAGGCAATGAACGGCAAAGCAAGGAAAGGGTAACGCATTTGAAAGCACTGTCAGGCGAGGCAACGCTAAGGCACGACAACGCAAGGCTAGGCAATGCACGGAAGGCAAGCAAAGAGTAACGGAAGGTAAGGAAGGCAAGGGAAAGCAGGGAAAGGCAAGTGTAACGGAAGGAACGGCACGGCAAGGGTAAACAAGGCTAAGGCACGGCAACGCAGGCTAGGCAATGCACGGAAGGCAAGTGAAGAGTAACGGAAGGCAAGGAAGGCAAGGCAAAGCAAGGGAAGGCAAGGGTAACGGAAGGAACGGCACGGCAAGGGGTAACAAGGCTAAGGCACGACAACACACGGCTAGGAAATGCACGGCAAGGCAAGGAAAGGGTAACGCAAGGCAAGGCACGGTGGGCTAGGCAAGGTTAATGCACGACAACGCAAGGCTAGGCAATGCACGACAATGCAAGGAAAGCTTAAAGCAAAGGAAAGCACGGTCAGGCCAGATAAGGCTAAGGCACGACAACGCAAGGCTAGGCAATGCACGGAAGGCAAGCAAAGTGGAACGGAAGGTAAGGAAGGCAAGGGAAAGCAAGGAAAGGCAATGGTAACGGAAGGAACGGCACGGCAAGGGGAAACAAGTCTAAGGCACGACACCGAACGCTAGGCAATGAACGGCAAGGCAAGGAAAGGGTAACGCATTTGAAAGCACGGTCAGGCGAGGCAACGCTAAGGCACGACAACGCAAGGCTAGGCAATGCACGGAAGGCAAGCAAAGAGTAACGGAAGGTAAGAAAGGCAAGGGAAAGCAGGGAAAGGCAAGTTTAACGGAAGGAACGGCACGGCAAGGGGAAACAAGGCTAAGGCACGGCAACGCAGGCTGGGCAATGCACGGCAAGGCAAGGAAAGGGTAACGCATGGGAAAGCACGTTCAGGCGAGGCAAGGCTAAGGCACGACAACGCACGGCTAGGCAATGCACGGCAAGGCAAGCAAAGGGTAACGCAAGGAAAGGCACGGTGAGGCTAGGCAAGTCTAATGCAGGAAAACGCAAGGCTAGGCGATGCACGAAAATGCAAGGAAAGCTTAAAGCAAAGGAAGGCAAGGTCAGGCGAGATAAGGCTAAGGCACGACAACGCAAGGCTACGAAATTCAGGGAAGGCAAGCAAAGAGTAACGGAAGGTAAGCAAGGCAAGGAAAAGGAAGGAAAGGCCAGGGTAACGGAAGGAACGGCCACGGCAAGGGGAAACAAGTCTAAGGCAAGACACCGAACGCTAGGCAATGAACGGCAAGGCAAGGAAAGGGTAACGCATTTGAAAGCACGGTCAGGCGAGGCAACGCTAAGGCACGACAACGCAAGGCTAGGCAATGCACGGAAGGCAAGCAAAGAGTAACGGAACGTAAGGAAGGCAAGGGAAAGCAAAGAAAGGCAAGTGTAACGGAAGGAACGGCACGGCAAGGGGAAAAAAGGCTCAGGCACGACAACGCACGGCTAGGCAATGCACGGCAAGGCAAGCAAAGGGTAACGCAAAGAAAGGCACGGTGAGGCTAGGCAAGGCTAATGCACGACAACGCAAGGCTAGGCAATGCACGACAATGCAAGGAAAGCTTAAATCAAAGGAAGGCACGGTCAGGCGAGATAAGGCTAAGGCACGACAACGCAAGGCTAGGCAATGCAGGGAAGGGAAGCAAAGAGTAACGGAAGGTAAGAAAGGCAAGGAAAAGCAAGGAAAGGCCAGGGTAACGGAAGGAACTGCACGGCAAGGGGAAACAAGGCTAAGGCACGGCAACGCAGGCTGGGCAATTCACGGCAAGGCAAGGAAAGGGTAACGCATGGGAAAGCACGTTCAGGCGAGGCAAGGCTAAGGCACGGCAACGCAAGGCTAGGCAATGCACGGAAGGCAAGCAAAGAATAACGGAAGGTAAGGAAGGCAAGGGAAAGCAAAGAAAGGCAAGGGTAACGAAAGGAACGGCACGACAAGGGGTAACAAGGCTAAGGCACGAGAAGGCAGGGCTAGGCAATTCACCGCAAGGCAAGGAAAGGGTAACGCAAGGGAAGGCACGGTCAGGTGAGGCAAGGCTAATGCACGACAATGCAAAGCTAGGCACTGCACGGCAAGGCAAGGAAAGAGTAACGGAAGGAAAGGAAGGCAAGGCAAAGCCAGGCAAGGCAAGTGTAACAAAAGGCACGGCACGGCAAGGGGAAACAAGGCTAAGGCACGACAACGCACAGCTAGGCAATGCACGACAATGCAAGGAAAGCTTAAAGCAAAGGAAGGCACGGTCAGGCGAGGTAAGGATAAGGCACGACAACGCAAGGCTAGGCAATGCACGGAAGGCAAGCAAAGTGTAACGGAAGGTAAGGAAGGCAAGGGAAAGCAAGGAAAGGCAAGTGTAACGGAAGGAACGGCACGGCAAGGGGAAACAAGGCTAAGGCACGGCAACGCAGGCTAGGCAATGCACGGCAAGGCAAGGAAAGGGTAACGCTTGGGAAAGCACGGTCAGGCGAGGCAAGGCTAAGGCATGACAACGCAAGGCTAGGCAATGCACGGAAAGCAAGAAAAGAGTAACGGAAGGTAAGGAAGGCAAGGGAAAGCAGGGAAAGGCAAGTGTGACGGAAGGAACGGCACGGCAAGGGGAAACAAGGCTAAGGCACTACAACGCACGGCTAGGCAATGCACGGCAAGGCACGGAAAGGGTAACGCATGGGAAAGCACGGTCAGGCGAGGCAAGCCTAAGGCATGACAACGCAAGGCTAGGCAATGCACGGAAAGCAAGCAAAGAGTAACGGAAGTCAAGGAAGGCAAGGGAAAGCAAGGGAAGGCAAGGGTAACGGAAGGAACGGCACGGCAAGGGGTAACAAGGCTAAGGCACGACAACGCAGGTCTAGGCAATGCACGGCAAGGCAAGGAAAGGGTAACGCAGGGGAAGGCACGGTCAGGTGAGGCAAGGATAAGGCACGACAATGCAAGGCTAGGCAATGCACGGCAAGGCAAGGAAAGAGTAACGGAAGGAAGGCAAGGCAAAGCCAGGCAAGGGAAGTGTAACAAAAGGCACGCCACGGCAAGGGGAAACAAGGCTAAGGCACGACAACGCACGGCTAGGCAATGCACGGCAAGGCAAGGAAAGGGTAAAACAAGGCAAGGCACGGTGAGGCTAGGCAAGGCTAATGCACGACAACGCAAGGCTAGGCAATGCACGACAATGCAAGGAAAGCTTAAAGCAAAGGAAGGCACGGTCAGGCGAGATAAGGCTAAGGCACGACAACGCAAGGCTAGGCAATGCAGGGAAGGGAAGCAAAGAGTAACGGAAGGTAAGCAAGGCAAGGAAAAGCAAGGAAAAGCAAGGGTAACGGAAGGAACTGCACGGCAATGGGAAACAAGGCTAAGGCACGGCAACGCAGGCTGGGCAATGCACGTCAAGGCAAGGAAAGGGTAACGCATGGGAAAGCACGTTCAGGCGAGGCAAGGCTAAGGCACGACAACGCAAGGCTAGGCAATGCACGGAAGGCAAGCAAAGAGTAACGGAAGGTAAGGAAGGCAAGGGAAGGCAAAGAAAAGCAAGTGTAACGGAAGGAACGGCACAGCAAGGGGAAACAAGTCTAAGGCACGACAACGCACGGCTAGGCAATGCACGGCAAGGCAAGCAAAGGGTAACGCAAGGCAAGGCACGGTGAGGCTAGGCAAGGCTAATGCACGAAAACGCAAGGCTAGGCAATGCACGACAATGCAAGGAAAGCTTAAAGCAAAGGAAGGCAAGGTCAGGCGCGATAAGGCAAAGGCACGACAACGCAAGGCTAGGCAATTCAGGGAAGGCAAGCAAAGAGTAACGGAAGGTAAGGAAAGCAAGGAAAAGCAAGGAAAGGCAAGGGTAACGGAAGGAACTTCACGGCAAGGGGAAACAAGGCTAAGGCACGGCAACGCAGGCAGGCAATTCACGGCAAGGCAAGGAAAGTGTAACGCATGGGAAAGCACGGTCAGGCGAGGCAAGGCTAAGGCACGACAACGCAAGGCTAGGCAATGCACGGAAAGCAAGCAAGGAGTAACGGAACGCAAGGAAGGAAAGGGAAAGCAAGGGAAGGCAAGGGCAACGGAAGGAACGGCACGGCAAGGGGTAGCAAGGCTAAGGCACGAGAAGGCAGGGCTAGGCAATTCACCGCAAGGCAAGGAAAGGGTAACGCAAGGGAAGGCACGGTCAGGTGAGGCAAGGCTAATGCACGACAATGCAAAGCTAGGCAGTGCACGGCAAGGCAAGGAAAGAGTAACGGAAGGAAAGGAAGGCAAGGCAAAGCCAAGCAAGGCAAGTGGAACAAAAGGCACGGCACGGCAAGGGTAAACAAGGCTAAGGCACGACAACGCACAGCTAGGCAATGCACGGCAAGGCAAGGAAAGGGTAACGCAATTCAAGGCACGGTCAGGCGAGGTAAGGATAAGGCACGACAACGCAAGGCTAGGCAATGCACGGAAGGCAAGCAAAGAGTAACGGAAGGTAAGGAAGGCAAGGGAAAGCAAGGAAAGGCAAGTGTAACGGAAGGAACGGCATGGCAAGTGGAAACAAGGCTAAGGCACGACAACGCACGCTAGGCAATGCACGGCAATTCAAGGAAAGAGTAACGCATGGGAAAGCACGGTCAGGCGAGGCAAGCCTAAGGCATGACAACGCAAGGCTAGGCAATGCACGGAAAGCAAGCAAAGAGTAACGGAACGCAAGGAAGGCAAGGGAAAGCAAGGGAAGGCAAGGGTAACGGAAGGAACGGCACGGCAAGGGGTAACAAGGCTAAGGCACGACAACGCAGGGCTAGGCAATGCACGGCAAGGCAAGGACAGAGTAACGGAAGGAAAGGAAGGCAAGGAAAGCCAGGCAAGGCAAGTGTAACAAAAGGCACGCAACGGCAAGGGGAAACAAGGCTAAGGCACGACAACACACGGCTAGGAAATGCACGGCAAGGCAAGGAAAGGGTAACGCAAGGCAAGGCACGGTGAGGCTAGGCAAGGTTAATGCACGACAAGGCAAGGCTAGGCAATGCACGACAATGCAAGGAAAGCTTAAAGCAAAGGAAGGCACGGTCAGGCCAGATAAGGCTAAGGCACGACAACGCAAGGCTAGGCAATGCACGGAAGGCAAGCAAAGTGTAACGGAAGGTAAGGAAGGCAAGGGAAAGCAAGGAAAGGCAATGGTAACGGAAGGAACGGCACGGCAAGGGGAAACAAGTCTAAGGCACGACACTGAACGCTAGGCAATGCACGGCAAGGCAAGGAAAGGGTAACGCATAGGAAACCACGGTCAGGCGAGGCAAGGCTAAGGCATGACAACGCAAGGCTAGGCAATGCACGGAAAGCAAGCAAAGAGTAACGGAACGCAAGGAAGGCAAGGGAAAGCAAGGGAAGGCAAGGGTAACGGAAGGAACGGCACGGCAAGGGGTAACAAGGCTAAGAAACGACAACGCAGGGCTAGGCAATGCACGGCAAAGCAAGGAAAGGGTAACGCAAGGGATGGCACGGTCAGGTGAGGCAAGGATAAGGCACGAAAATGCAAGGCTAGGCAATGCACGGCAAGGCAAGGAAAGAGTAACGGAAGGAAAGGAAGGCAAGGCAAAGCCAGGCAAGGCACGTGTAACAAAAGGCACGCCACGGCAAGGGGAAACAAGGCTAAGGCACGACAACGCACGGCTTGGCAAGGCACGGCAAGGCAAGGAAATGCACGGCAAGGCAAGGAACGGTTAACGCAAGGCAAGGCTAAGGCACGACAACGCAAGGCTAGGCAATGCACCGCAAGGCAAGGAAAGTGTAACGGAAGCAAGCCAAGGCAAGGGAAAGCAACGGAAGGCAAGGGTAACGGAAGGCATGGCAAGGCAAGGAAGGGCACGACAACGCAAAGCTAGGCAATGCACGACAAGGCAAGGAAAGAGTAACGGAAGGAAAGGAAGGCAAGGCAAAGCCAGGCAAGGCAAGTGTAACAAAAGGCACGCAACGGCAAGGGGAAACAAGGGTAAGGCACGACAACACACGGCTAGGAAATGCACGGCAAGGCAAGGAAAGGGTAATGCAAGGCAAGGCACGGTGAGGCTAGGCAAGGCTAATGCACGATAACGCAAGGCTAGACAATGCACGACAATGCAAGTAAAGCTTAAAGCAAAGGAAGGCACGGTCAGGCGAGATAAGGCTAAGGAACGACAACGCAAGGCTAGGCAATGCAGGGAAGGCAAGCAAAGAGTAACGGAAGGTAAGGAAGGCAAGGGAAAGCAAGGAAAGGCAAGGGTAACGGAAGGAACGGCACGGCAAGGGGAAACAAGTCTAAGGCACGACAACGCACGCTAGGCAATGCACGGCAAGGCAACGAAAGGGTAACGCATGGGAAAGCACGGTCAGGGGAGGCAATGCTAAGGCACGACAACGCAAGGCTTGGCAATGCACGGAAGGCAAGCAAAGAGTAACGGAAGGTAAGGAAGGCAAGGGAAAGCAAGGAAAGGCAAGGGTAACGGAAGGAACGGCACGGCAAGGGGAAAGAAGGCTAAGGCACGGCAACGCACGTCTAGGCAATGCACGGCAAGGCAAGGAAAGGGTAACGCAGGGGAAGGCACGGTCAGGTGAGGCAAGGATAAGGCACGACAATACAAGGCTAGGCAATGCACGGCAAGGCAAGGAAAGAGTAACGGAAGGAAAGGAAGGCAAGGCAAAGCAAGGCAAGGCAAGTGTAACAAAAGGCACGCCACGGCAAGGGGAAACAAGGCTAAGGCACGACAACGCACAGCTAGGCAATGCACGGCAAGGCAAGGAAAGGGTAACGCAAGGCAAGGCACGGTGAGGCAAGGCAAGGCTAAGGCACGACAACGCAAGGCTAGGCAATGCACTTAAGGCAAGCAAACAGTAACGGAATGTAAGGAAGGCAAGGGAAAGCAAAGAAAGGCAAGTGTAACGGAAGGAACGGCACGGCAAGGGGAAACAAGGCTAAGGCACGACAACGCACGGCTAGGCAATGCACGGCAAGGCAAGAAAAGGGTAACGCAAGGAAAGGCACGGTGAGGCTAGGCAAGTCTAATGCACGAAAACGCAAGGCTAGGCGATGCACGACAATGCAAGGAAAGCTTAAAGCAAAGCAAGGCAAGGTCAGGCGAGATAAGGCTAAGGCACGAAAACGCAAGGCTAGGAAATTCAGGGAAGGCAAGCAAAGAGTAACGGAAGGTAAGCTAGGCAAGGAAAAGGAAGGAAAGGCCAGGGTAACGGAAGGAACGGCACGGCAAGGGGAAACAAGTCTAAGGTACGACACCGAACGCTAGGCAATGAACGGCAAAGCAAGGAAAGGGTAACGCATTTGAAAGCACTGTCAGGCGAGGCAACGCTAAGGCACGACAACGCAAGGCTAGGCAATGCACGGAAGGCAAGCAAAGAGTAACGGAAGGTAAGGAAGGCAAGGGAAAGCAGGGAAAGGCAAGTGTAACGGAAGGAACGGCACGGCAAGGGGAATCAAGGCTAAGGCACGGCAACGCAGGCTAGGCAATGCACGGCAAGGCAAGGAAAGGGTAACGCAAGGGAAGGCACGGTCAGGTGAGGCAAGGATAAGGCACGACAATGCAAAGCTAGGCAGTGCACGGCAAGGCTAGGAAAGAGTAACGGAAGGAAAGGAAGGCAAGGCAAAGCCAGGCAAGGCAAGTGTAACAAAAGGCACGGCACGGCAAGGGTAAACAAGGCTAAGGCACGACAACGCACAGCTAGGCAATGCACGGCAAGGCAAGGAAAGGGTAACGCAATTCAAGGCACGGTCAGGCGAGGTAAGGATAAGGCACGACAACGCAAGGCTAGGCAATGCGCGGAAGGCAAGCAAAGAGTAACGGAAGGTAAGGAAGGCAAGGGAAAGCAAGGAAAGGCAAGTGTAACGGAAGGAACGGCACGGCAAGGGGAAACAAGGCTAAGGCACGACAACACACGGCTAGGAAATGCACGTCAAGGCAAGGAAAGGGTAACGCAAGGCAAGGCACGGTGAGGCTAGGCAAGGCTAATGCACGACAACGCAAGGCTAGGCAATGCACGACAATGCAAGGAAAGCTTAAAGCAAAGGAAAGCACGGTCAGGCCAGATAAGGCTAAGGCACGACAACGCAAGGCTAGGCAATGCACGGAAGGCAAGCAAAGTGGAACGGAAGGTAAGGAAGGCAAGGGAAAGCAAGGAAAGGCAATGGTAACGGAAGGAACGGCACGGCAAGGGGAAACAAGTCTAAGGCACGACACCGAACGCTAGGCAATGAACGGCAAGGCAAGGAAAGGGCAACACATTTGAAAGCACGGTCAGGCGAGGCAACGCTAAGGCACGACAACGCAAGGCTAGGCAATGCACGGAAGGCAAGCAAAGAGTAACGGAAGGTAAGGAAGGCAAGGGAAAGCAGGGAAAGGCAAGTGTAACGGAAGGAACGGCACGGCAAGGGGAAACAAGGCTAAGGCACGGCAACGCAGGCTGGGCAATGCACGGCAAGGCAAGGAAAGGGTAACGCATGGGAAAGCACGTTCAGGCGAGGCAAGGCTAAGGCACGACAACGCACGGCTAGGCAATGCACGGCAAGGCAAGCAAAGGGTAACGCAAGGAAAGGCACGGTGAGGCTAGGCAAGTCTAATGCAGGAAAACGCAAGGCTAGGCGATGCACGACAATGCAAGGAAACCTTAAAGCAAAGGAAGGCAAGGTCAGGCGAGATAAGGCTAAGGCACGACAACGCAAGGCTACGAAATTCAGGGAAGGCAAGCAAAGAGTAACGGAAGGTAAGCAAGGCAAGGAAAAGGAAGGAAAAGCCAGGGTAACGGAAGGAACGGCCACGGCAAGGGGAAACAAGTCTAAGGCAAGACACCGAACGCTAGGCAATGAACGGCAAGGCAAGGAAAGGGTAACGCATTTGAAAGCACGGTCAGGCGAGGCAACGCTAAGGCACGACAACGCAAGGCTAGGCAATGCACGGAAGGCAAGCAAAGAGTAACGGAAGGTAAGGAAGGCAAGGGAAAGCAAAGAAAGGCAAGTGTAACGGAAGGAACGGCACGGCAAGGGGAAAAAAGGCTCAGGCACGACAACGCATGGCTAGGCAATGCACGGCAAGGCAAGCAAAGGGTAACGCAAAGAAAGGCACGGTGAGGCTAGGCAAGGCTAATGCACGACAACGCAAGGCTAGGCAATGCACGACAATGCAAGGAAAGCTTAAATCAAAGGAAGGCACGGTCAGGCGAGATAAGGCTAAGGCACGACAACGCAAGGCTAGGCAATGCAGGGAAGGGAAGCAAAGAGTAACGGAAGGTAAGAAAGGCAAGGAAAAGCAAGGAAAGGCCAGGGTAACGGAAGGAACTGCACGGCAAGGGGAAACAAGGCTAAGGCACGGCAACGCAGGCTGGGCAATGCACGGCAAGGCAAGGAAAGGGTAACGCATGGGAAAGCACGGTCAGGCGAGGCAAGGCTAAGGCACGGCAACGCAAGGCTAGGCAATGCACGGAAGGCAAGCAAAGAGTAACGGAAGGTAAGGAAGGCAAGGGAAAGCAAAGAAAGGCAAGGGTAACGGAAGGAACGGCACGGCAAGGGGTAACAAGGCTAAGGCACGAGAAGGCAGGGCTAGGCAATTCACCGCAAGGCAAGGAAAGGGTAACGCAAGGGAAGGCACGGTCAGGTGAGGCAAGGCTAATGCACGACAATGCAAAGCTAGGCAGTGCACGGCAAGGCAAGGAAAGAGTAACGGAAGGAAAGGACGGCAAGGCAAAGCCAGGAAAGGCAAGTGTAACAAAAGGCACGGCACGGCAAGGGTAAACAAGGCTAAGGCACGACAACGCACAGCTAGGCAATGTACGACAATGCAAGGAAAGCTTAAAGGAAAGGAAGGCACGGTCAGGCGAGGTAAGGATAAGGCACGACAACGCAAGGCTAGGCAATGCACGGAAGGCAAGCAAAGTGTAACGGAAGGTAAGGAAGGCAAGGGAAAGCAAGGAAAGGCAAGTGTAACGGAAGGAACGGCACGGCAAGGGGAAACAAGGCTAAGGCACGGCAACGCAGGCTAGGCAATGCACGGCAAGGCAAGGAAAGGGTAACGCATGGGAAAGCACGGTCAGGCGAGGCAAGGCTAAGGCATGACAACGCAAGGCTAGGCAATGCACGGAAAGCAAGAAAAGAGTAACGGAAGGTAAGGAAGGCAAGGGAAAGCAGGGAAAGGCAAGTTTGACGGAAGGAACGGCACGGCAAGGGGAAACAAGGCTAAGGCACTACAACGCACGGCTAGGCAATGCACGGCAAGGCACGGAAAGGGTAACGCATGGGAAAGCACGGTCAGGCGAGGCAAGGCTAAGGCATGACAACGCAAGGCTAGGCAATGCACGGAAAGCAAGCAAAGAGTAACGGAAGGCAAGGAAGGCAAGGGAAAGCAAGGGAAGGCAAGGGTAACGGAAGGAACGGCACGGCAAGGGGTAACAAGGCTAAGGCACGACAACGCAGGTCTAGGCAATGCACGGCAAGGCAAGGAAAGGGTAACGCAGGGGAAGGCACGGTCAGGTGAGGCAAGGATAAGGCACGACAATGCAAGGCTAGGCAATGCACGGCAAGGCAAGGAAAGAGTAACGGAAGGAAGGCAAGGCAAAGCCAGGCAAGGGAAGTGTAACAAAAGGCACGCCACGGCAAGGGGAAACAAGGCTAAGGCACGACAACGCACGGCTAGGCAATGCACGGCAAGGCAAGGAAAGGGTAAAACAAGGCAAGGCACGGTGAGGCTAGGCAAGGCTAATGCACGACAACGCAAGGCTAGGCAATGCACGACAATGCAAGGAAAGCTTAAAGCAAAGGAAGGCACGGTCAGGCGAGATAAGGCTAAGGCACGACAACGCAAGGCTAGGCAATGCAGGGAAGGGAAGCAAAGAGTAACGGAAGGTAAGCAAGGCAAGGAAAAGCAAGGAAAAGCAAGGGTAACGGAAGGAACTGCACGGCAATGGGAAACAAGGCTAAGGCACGGCAACGCAGGCTGGGCAATGCACGTCAAGGCAAGGAAAGGGTAACGCCTGGGAAAGCACGTTCAGGCGAGGCAAGGCTAAGGCACGACAACGCAAGGCTAGGCAATGCACGGAAGGCAAGCAAAGAGGAACGGAAGGTAAGGAAGGCAAGGGAAGGCAAAGAAAAGCAAGTGTAACGGAAGGAACGGCACAGCAAGGGGAAACAAGTCTAAGGCACGACAACGCACGGCTAGGCAATGCACGGCAAGGCAAGCAAAGGGTAACGCAAGGCAAGGCACGGTGAGGCTAGGCAATGCTAATGCACGAAAACGCAAGGCTAGGCAATGCACGACAATGCAAGGAAAGCTTAAAGCAAAGGAAGGCAAGGTCAGGCGCGATAAGGCAAAGGCACGACAACGCAAGGCTAGGCAATTCAGGGAAGGCAAGCAAAGAGTAACGGAAGGTAAGGAAAGCAAGGAAAAGCAAGGAAAGGCAAGGGTAACGGAAGGAACGGCACGGCAAGGGGAAACAAGGCTAAGGCACGGCAACGCAGGCAGGCAATTCACGGCAAGGCAAGGAAAGTGTAACGCATGGGAAAGCACGGTCAGGCGAGGCAAGGCTAAGGCACGACAACGCAAGGCTAGGCAATGCACGGAAAGCAAGCAAGGAGTAACGGAACGCAAGGAAGGAAAGGGAAAGCAAGGGAAGGCAAGGGCAACGGAAGGAACGGCACGGCAAGGGGTAGCAAGGCTAAGGCACGAGAAGGCAGGGCTAGGCAATTCACCGCAAGGCAAGGAAAGGGTAACGCAAGGGAAGGCACGGTCAGGTGAGGCAAGGCTAATGCACGACAATGCAAAGCTAGGCAGTGCACGGCAAGGCAAGGAAAGAGTAACGGAAGGAAAGGAAGGCAAGGCAAAGCCAGGCAAGGCAAGTGTAACAAAAGGCACGGCACGGCAAGGGTAAACAAGGCTAAGGCACGACAACGCACAGCTAGGCAATGCACGGCAAGGCAAGGAAAGGGTAACGAAATTCAAGGCACGGTCAGGCGAGGTAAGGATAAGGCACGACAACGCAAGGCTAGGCAATGCACGGAAGGCAAGCAAAGAGTAACGGAAGGTAAGGAAGGCAAGGGAAAGCAAGGAAAGGCAAGTGTAACGGAAGGAACGGCATGGCAAGTGGAAACAAGGCTAATGCACGACAAAGAACGCTAGGCAATGCACGGCAATTCAAGGAAAGGGTAACGCATGGGAAAGCACGGTCAGGCGAGGCAAGCCTAAGGCATGACAACGCAAGGCTAGGCAATGCACGGAAAGCAAGCAAAGAGTAACGGAACGCAAGGAAGGCAAGGGAAAGCAAGGGAAGGCAAGGGTAACGGAAGGAACGGCACGGCAAGGGGTAACAAGGCTAAGGCACGACAACGCAGGGCTAGGCAATGCACGGCAAGGCAAGGACAGAGTAACGGAAGGAAAGGAAGGCAAGGAAAGCCAGGCAAGGCAAGTGTAACAAAAGGCACGCAACGGCAAGGGGAAACAAGGCTAAGGCACGACAACACACGGCTAGGAAATGCACGGCAAGGCAAGGAAAGGGTAACGCAAGGCAAGGCACGGTGAGGCTAGGCAAGGTTAATGCACGACAAGGCAAGGCTAGGCAATGCACGACAATGCAAGGAAAGCTTAAAGCAAAGGAAGGCACGGTCAGGCGAGATAAGGCTAAGGCACGACAACGCAAGTCTAGGCAATGCACGGAAGGCAAGCAAAGAGTAACGGAAGGTAAGGAAGGCAAGGGAAAGCAAGGAAAGGCAAGGGTAACGGAAGGAACGGCACGGCAAGGGGAAACAAGTCTAAGGCACGACACTGAACGCTAGGCAATGCACGGCAAGGCAAGGAAAGGGTAACGCATGGGAAAGCACGGTCAGGCGAGGCAAGGCTAAGGCATGACAACGCAAGGCTAGGCAATGCACGGAAAGCAAGCAAAGAGTAACGGAACGCAAGGAAGGCAAGGGAAAGCAAGGGAAGGCAAGGGTAACGGAAGGAACGGCACGGCAAGGGGTATCAAGGCTAAGGCACGACAACGCAGGGCTAGGCAATGCACGGCAAGGCAAGGAAAGGGTAACGCAAGGGATGGCACGGTCAGGTGAGGCAAGGATAAGGCACGAAAATGCAAGGCTAGGCAATGCACGGCAAGGCAAGGAAAGAGTAACGGAAGGAAAGGAAGGCAAGGCAAAGCCAGGCAAGGCACGTGTAACAAAAGGCACGCCACGGCAAGGGGAAACAAGGCTAAGGCACGACAAGGCACGGCTTGGCAATGCACGGCAAGGCAAGGAAAGGGTAACGCATGGGAAAGCACGGTCAGGCGAGGCAAGCCTAAGGCATGACAACGCAAGGCTAGGCAATGCACGGAAAGCAAGCAAAGAGTAACGGAACGCAAGGAAGGCAAGGGAAAGCAAGGGAAGGCAAGGGTAAGGGAAGGAACGGCACGGCAAGGGGTATCAAGGCTAAGGCACGACAACGCAGGGCTAGGCAATGCACGGCAAGGCAAGGAAAGAGTAACGGAAGGAAAGGAAGGCAAGGCAAAGCCAGGCAAGGCAAGTGTAACAAAAGGCACGCAACGGCAAGGTGAAACAAGGCTAAGGCACGACAACACACGGCTAAGAAATGCACGGCAAGGCAAGGAAAGGGTAATGCAAGGCAAGGCACGGTGAGGCTAGGCAAGGCTAATGCACGACAACGCAAGGCTAGGCAATGCACGACAATGCAAGGAAAGCTTAAAGCAAAGGAAGGCACGGTCAGGCGAGATAAGGCTAAGGCACGACAACGCAAGGCTAGGCAATGCACGGAAGGCAAGCAAAGAGTAACGGAAGGTAAGGAAGGCAAGGGAAAGCAAGGAAAGGCAAGGGTAACGGAAGGAACGGCACGGCAAGGGGAAACAAGTCTAAGGCACGACAACGCGCGCTAGGCAATGCACGGCAAGGCAACGAAAGGGTAACGCATGGGAAAGCACGGTCAGGGGAGGCAATGCTAAGGCACGACAACGCAAGGCTTGGCAATGCACGGAAGGCAAGCAAAGAGTAACGGAAGGTAAGGAAGGCAAGGGAAAGCAAGGAAAGGCAAGGGTAACGGAAGGAACGGCACGGCAAGGGGAAACAAGGCTAAGGCACGGCAACGCACGCTAGGCAATGCACGGCAAGGCAAGGAAAGGGTAACGCATGGGAAAGCACGGTCAGGCGAGGCAAGGCTAAGGCACGACAACGCAAGGCTAGGCAATGCACGGAAAGCAAGCAAAGAGTAACGGAACGCAAGGAAGGCAAGGGAAAGGAAGGGAAGGCAAGGGTAACGGAAGGAACGGCACGGCAAGGGGTAACAAGGCTAAGGCACGGCAACGCAGGGCTAGGCAATGCACGGCAAGGCAAGGAAAGGGTAACGCATGGGAAAGCACGTTCCGGCGAGGCAAGGCTAAGGCACGACAACGCACGGCTAGGCAATGCACGGCAAGGCAAGCAAAGGGTAACGCAAGGAAAGGCACGGTGAGGCTAGGCAAGTCTTATGCAGGAAAACGCAAGGCTAGGCGATGCACGACAATGCAAGGAAACCTTAAAGCAAAGGAAGGCAAGGTCAGGCGAGATAAGGCTAAGGCACGACAACGCAAGGCTACGAAATTCAGGGAAGGCAAGCAAAGAGTAACGGAAGGTAAGCAAGGCAAGGAAAAGGAAGGAAAGGCCAGGGTAACGGAAGGAACGGCCACGGCAAGGGGAAACAAGTCTAAGGCAAGACACCGAACGCTAGGCAATGAACGGCAAGGCAAGGAAAGGGTAACGCATTTGAAAGCACGGTCAGGCGAGGCAACGCTAAGGCACGACAACGCAAAGCTAGGCAATGCACGGAAGGCAAGCAATGAGTAACGGAAGGTAAGGAAGGCAAGGGAAAGCAAAGAAAGGCAAGTGTAACGGAAGGAACGGCACGGCAAGGGGAAAAAAGGCTCAGGCACGACAACGCACGGCTAGGCAATGCACGGCAAGGCAAGCAAAGGGTAACGCAAAGAAAGGCACGGTGAGGCTAGGCAAGGCTAATGCACGACAACGCAAGGCTAGGCAATGCACGACAATGCAAGGAAAGCTTAAATCAAAGGAAGGCACGGTCAGGCGAGATAAGGCTAAGGCACGACAACGCAACGCTAGGCAATGCAGGGAAGGGAAGCAAAGAGTAACGGAAGGTAAGAAAGGCAAGGAAAAGCAAGGAAAGTCACGGGTAACGGAAGGAACTGCACGGCAAGGGGAAACAAGGCTAAGGCACGGCAACGCAGGCTGGGCAATGCACGGCAAGGCAAGGAAAGGATAACGCATGGGAAAGCACGTTCAGGCGAGGCAAGGCTAAGGCACGGCAACGCAAGGCTAGGCAATGCACGGAAGGCAAGCAAAGAATAACGGAAGGTAAGGAAGGCAAGGGAAAGCAAAGAAAGGCAAGTGTAACGGAAGGAACGGCACGGCAAGGGGAAACAAGGCTAAGGCACGACAACGCACGGCTAGGCAATGCACGGCAAGGCAAGCAAAGGGTAACGCAAGGCAAGGCACGGTGAGGCTAGGCAAGGCTAATGCACGAAAACGCAAGGCTAGGCAATGCACGACAATGCAAGGAAAGCTTAAAGCAAAGGAAGGCAAGGTCAGGCGAGATAAGGCTAAGGCACGATAACGCAAGCCTAGGCAATGCAGGGAAGGGAAGCAAAGAGTAACGGAAGGTAAGGAAGGCAAGGAAAAGCAAGGAAAGGCAAGGGTAACGGAAGGAACGGCACGGCAAGGGGAAACAAGGCTAAGGCACGGCAACGCAGACTAGGCAATTCACGGCAAGGCAAGGAAAGGGTAACGCATGGGAAAGCACGGTCAGGCGAGGCAAGGCTAAGGCACGACAACGCAAGGCTAGGCAATGCACGGAAAGGAAGCAAGGAGTAACGGAACGCAAGGAAGGAAAGGGAAAGCAAGGGAAGGCAAGGGTAACGAAAGGAACGGCACGGCAAGGGTTAACAAGGCTAAGGCACGAGAAGGCAGGGCTAGGCAATTCACCGCAAAGCAAGGAAAGGGTAACGCAAGGGAAGGCACGGTTAGGTGAGGCAAGGCTAATGCACGACAATGCAAGGCTAGGCAGTGCACGGCAAGGCAAGGAAAGAGTAACGGAAGGAAAGGACGGCAAGGCAAAGCCAGGAAAGGCAAGTGTAACAAAAGGCACGGCACGGCAAGGGTAAACAAGGCTAAGGCACGACAACGCACAGCTAGGTAATGTACGACAATGCAAGGAAAGCTTAAAGCAAAGGAAGGCACGGTCAGGCGAGATAAGGCTAAGGCACGACAACGCAAGGCTAGGCAATGCACGGAAGGCAAGCAAAGAGTAACGGAAGGTAAGGAAGGCAAGGGGAAGCAAGGAAAGGCAATGGTAACGGAAGGAACGGCACGGCAAGGGGAAACAAGTCTAAGGCACGACACTGAACGCTAGGCAATGCACGGCAAGGCAAGGAAAGGGTAACGCATGGGAAAGCACGGTCAGGCGAGGCAAGGCTAAGGCATGACAACGCAAGGCTAGACAATGCACGGAAAGCAAGCAAAGAGTAACGGAACGCAAGGAAGGCAAGGGAAAGCAAGGGAAGGCAAGGGTAACGGAAGGAACGGCACGGCAAGGGGAAACAAGGCTAATGCACGGCAACGTAGGCTAGGCAATGCACGGCAAGGCAAGGAAAGGGTAACGCATGGGAAAGCACGTTCAGGCGAGGCAAGGCTAAGGCACGACAACGCAAGGCTAGGCAATGCACTGAAGGCAAGCAAAGAGTAACGGAAGGTAAGGAAGGCAAGGGAAAGCAAAGAAAGGCAAGTGTAACGGAAGGAACGGCACGGCAAGGGGAAACAAGGCTAAGGCACGACAAGGCACGGCTAGGCAATGCACGGCAAGGCAAGCAAAGGGTAACGCAAGGAAAGGCACGGTGAGGCTAGGCAAGTCTAATGCACGAAAACGCAAGGCTAGGCGATGCACGACAATGCAAGGAAAGCTTAAAGCAAAGGAAGGCAAGGTCAGGCGAGATAAGGCTAAGGCACGACAACGCAAGGCTAGGCAATTCAGGGAAGGCAAGCAAAGAGTAACGGAAGGTAAGCAAGGCAAGGAAAAGGAAGGAAAGGCCAGGGTAACGGAAGGAACGGCACGGCAAGGGGAAACAAGGCTAAGGCACGGCAACGCAGGCTGGGCAATGCACGGCAAGGCAAGGAAAGGGTAACGCATGGGAAAGCACGTTCAGGCGAGGCAAGGCTAAGGCACGACAACGCAAGGCTAGGCAATGCACGGAAGGCAAGAAAAGAGTAACGGAAGGTAAGGAAGGCAAGGGAAAGCAAGGAAAGGCAAGTGTAACGGAAGGAACGGCACGGCAAGGGGAAACAAGGCTAAGGCACGACAACGCACGGCTAGGCAATGCACGGCAAGGCAAGGAAAGGGTAACGCAAGACAAGGCACGGTGAGGCTAGGCAAGGCTAATGCACGACAACGCAAGGCTAGGCAATGCACGACAATGCAAGGAAAGCTTAAAGCAAAGGAAGGCACGGTCAGGCGAGATAAGGCTAAGGCACGACAACGCAAGGCTAGGCAATGCACGGAAGGCAAGCAAAGAGTAACGGAAGGAAAGGAAGGCAAGGCAAAGCAAGGAAAGGCAAGGGTAACGGAAGGAAGGGCACGGCAATGGGAAACAAGTGTAAGGCACGACACCGAACGCTAGGCAATGAACGCCAAGGCAAGGAAAGGGTAACGCATGGGAAAGCACGGTCAGGCGAGGCAAGGCTAAGGCACGACAACGCAAGCCTAGGCAATGCACGGAAGGCAAGCAAAGAGTAACGGAAGGTAAGGAAGGCAAGGGAAAGCAAGGAAAGGCAAGTGTAACGGAAGGAACGGCACGGCAAGGGGAAACAAGGCTAAGGCACGACAACGCACGCTAGACAATGCACGGCAAGGCAAGGAAAGGGTAACGCAGGGGAAGGCACGGTCAGGTGAGGCAAGGATAAGGCACGACAATACAAGGCTAGGCAATGCACGGCAAGGCAAGGAAAGAGTAACGGAAGGAAAGGAAGGCAAGGCAAAGCCAGGCAAGGCAAGTGTAACAAAAGGCACGCCACGGCAAGGGGAAACAAGGCTAAGGCACGACAACGCACGGCTAGGCAATGCACGGCAAGGCAAGGAAAGGGTAACGCAGGGGAAGGCACGGTCTGGTGAGGCAAGGATAAGGCACGACAATGCAAGGCTAGGCAATGCACGGCAAGGCAAGGAAAGGGTAACGCAAGGCAAGGCACGGTGAGGCTAGGCAAGGCTAATGCACGAAAACGCAAGGCTAGGCAATGCACGACAAGGCAAGGAAACCTTAAAGCAAAGGAAGGCACTGTCAGGCGAGATAAGGCTAAGGCACGACAACGCAAGGCTAGGCAATGCAGGGAAGGGAAGCAAAGAGTAACGGAAGTTAAGCAAGGCAAGGAAAAGCAAGGAAAAGCAAGGGAAACGGAAGGAACTGCACGGTAAGGGGAAACAAGGCTTAGGCACGGCAACGCAGGCTGGGCAATGCACGGCAAGGCAAGTAAAGGGTAACGCATGGGAAAGCACGTTCAGGCGAGGCAAGGCTAAGGCACGACAACGCAAGGCTAGGCAATGCACGAAAGGCAAGCAAAGAGTAACGGAAGGTAAGGAAGGCAAGGGAAAGCAAAGAAAGGCAAGTGTAACGGAAGGAACGGCACGGCAAGGGGAAACAAGGCTAAGGCACGACAACGCACGGCTAGGCAATGCACGGCAAGGCAAGGAAAGGGTAACGCATGGGAAAGCACGGTCAGGCGAGGCAAGGCTAAGGCATGACAACGCAAGGCTAGGCAATGCACGGAAAGCAAGCAAAGAGTAACGGAACGCAAGGAAGGCAAGGGAATGCAAGGGAAGGCAAGGGTAACGGAAGGAACGGCACGGCAAGGGGAAACAAGGCTAAGGCACGGCAACGTAGGCTAGGCAATGCACGGCAAGGCAAGGAAAGGGTAACGCATGGGAAAGCACGGTCAGGCGAGGCAAGGCTAAGGCACGACAACGCAAGGCTAGGCAATGCACTGAAGGCAAGCAAAGAGTAACGGAAGGTAAGGAAGGCAAGGGAAAGCAAAGAAAGGGAAGTGTAACGGAAAGAACGGCACGGCAAGGGGAAACAAGGCTAAGGCACAACAACGCACGGCTAGGCAATGCACGGCAAGGCAAGCAAAGGGTAACGCAAGGAAAGGCACGGTGAGGCTAGGCAAGTCTAATGCACGAAAACGCAAGGCTAGGCGATGCACGACAATGCAAGGAAAGCTTAAAGCAAAGGAAGGCACGGTCAGGCGAGATAAGGCTAAGGCACGACAACGCAAGGCTAGGCAATGCAGGGAAGGCAAGCAAAGAAAGGCAAGGGTAACGGAAGGAACGGCACGGCAAGGGGAAACAAGGCTAAGGCACGACAACGCACGGCTAGGCAATGCACGGCAAGGCAAAGAAAGTGTAACGCAAGGGATGGCACGGTCAGGTGAGGCAAGGATAAGGCACGAAAATGCAAGGCTAGGCAATGTACGGCAAGGCAAGGAAAGAGTAACGGAAGGAAAGGAAGGCAAGGCAAAGCCAGGCAAGGCAAGTGTAACAAAAGGCACGGCACGGCAAGGGGAAACAAGGCTAATGCACGACAACGCATGGCTAGGCAATGCACGGCAAGGCAAGGAAAGGGTAACGCAGGGGAAGGCACGGTCTGGTGAGGCAAGCATAAGGCACGACAATGCAAGGCTAGGCAATGCACGGCAAGGCAAGGAAAGAGTAACGGAAGGAAAGTGTAACGGAAGGAACGGCACGGCAAGGGGAAACAAGGCTAAGGCACGACAACGCACGGCTAGGCAATGCACGGCAAGGCAAGGAAAGGGTAACGCAAGGGAAGGCACGGTGAGGCTAGGCAAGGCTAATGCACGACAACGCAAGGCTAGGCAATGCACGACAATGCAAGGAAAGCTTAAAGCAAAGGAAGGCACGGTCAGGCGAGATAAGTCTAAGGCACGACAACGCAAGGCTAGGAAATTCAGGGAAGGCAAGCAAAGAGTAACGGAAGGTAAGGAAGGCAAGGGAAAGCAAGGAAAGGCAAGGGTAACGGAAGGAACGGCACGGCAAGGGGAAACAAGGCTAAGGCACGGCAACGCGGGCTAGGCAATTCACGGCAAGGCAAGGAAAGGGTAACGCATGGGCAAGCACGGTCAGGCGAGGCAAGGCTAAGGCACGACAACGGAAGGCTAGGCAATGCACGGAAAGCAAGCAAGGAGTAACGGAACGCAAGGAAGGAAAGGGAAAGCAAGGGAAGGCAAGGGTAACGGAAGGAACGGCACGGCAAGGGGTAACAAGGCTAAGGAACGAGAAGGCAGGTCTAGGCAATTCACCGCAAAGCAAGGAAAGGGTAACGCAAGGGAAGGCACGGTCAGGTGAGGCAAGGCTAATGCACGAAAATGCAAATCTAGGCAGTGCACGGCAAGGCAAGGAAAGAGTAACGGAAGGAAAGGACGGCAAGGCAAAGCCAGGAAAGGCAAGTGTAACAAAAGGCACGGCACGGCAAGGGTAAACAAGGCTAAGGCACGACAACGCACAGCTAGGTAATGTACGACAATGCAAGGAAAGCTTAAAGCAAAGGAAGGCACGGTCAGGCGAGGTAAGGATAAGGCACGACAACGCAAGGCTAGGCAATGCACGGAAGGCAAGCAAAGTGTAACGGAAGGTAAGGAAGGCAAGGGAAAGCAAGGAAAGGCAATGGTAACGGAAGGAACGGCACGGCAAGGGGAAACAAGTCTAAGGCACGACACTGAACGCTAGGCAATGCACGGCAAGGCAAGGAAAGGGTAACGCATGGGAAAGCACGGTCAGGCGAGGCAAGGCTAAGGCATGACAACGCAAGGCTAGGCAATGCACGGAAAGCAAGCAAAGAGTAACGGAACGCAAGGAAGGCAAGGGAAAGCAAGGGAAGGCAAGGGTAACGGAAGGAACGGCACGGCAAGGGGAAACAAGGCTAATGCACGGCAACGTAGGCTAGGCAATGCACGGCAAGGCAAGGAAAGGGTAACGCATGGGAAAGCACGTTCAGGCGAGGCAAGGCTAAGGCACGACAACGCAAGGCTAGGCAATGCACGACAATGCAAGGAAAGCTTAAAGCAAAGGAAGGCACGGTCAGGCGAGATAAGGCTAAGGCACGACAACGCAAGGCTAGCCAATGCAGGGAAGGGAAGCAAAGAGTAACGGAAGGTAAGAAAGGCAAGGAAAAGCAAGGAAAGACCAGGGTAAAGGAAGGAACTGCACGGCAAGGGGAAACAAGGCTAAGGCACGGCAACGCAGGCTGGGCAATGCACGGCAAGGCAAGGAAAGGGTAACGCATGGGAAAGCACGTTCAGGCGAGGCAAGGCTAAGGCACGACAACGCAAGGCTAGGCAATGCACGGAAGGCAAGCAAAGAGTAACGGAAGGTAAGGAAGGCAAGGGAAAGCAAAGAAAGGCAAGTGTAACGGAAGGAACTGCACGGCAAGGGGAAGCAAGGCTAAGGCACGACAACGCACGGCTAGGCAATGCACGGCAAGGCATGCAAAGGGTAACGCAAGACAAGGCACGGTGAGGCTAGGCAAGGCTAATGCACGAAAACGCAAGGCTAGGCAATGCACGACAATGCAAGGAAAGCTTAAAGCAAAGGAAGGCAAGGTCAGGCGAGATAAGGCAAAGGCACGACAACGCAAGGCTAGGCAATTCAGGGAAGGCAAGCAAAGAGTAACGGAAGGTAAGCAAGGCAAGGAAAAGCAAGGAAAGGCAAGGGTAACGGAAGGAAGGGCACGGCAATGGGAAACAAGTCTAAGGCACGACACCGAACGCTAGGCAATGAACGCCAAGGCAAGGAAAGGGTAACGCATGGGAAAGCACGGTCAGGCGAGGCAAGGCTAAGGCACGACAACGCAAGCCTAGGCAATGCACGGAAGGCAAGCAAAGAGTAACGGAAGGTAAGGAAGGCAAGGGAAAGCAAGGAAAGGCAAGTGTAACGGAAGGAACGGCACGGCAAGGGGAAACAAGGCTAAGGCACGACAACGCACGCTAGACAATGCACGGCAAGGCAAGGAAAGGGTAACGCAGGGGAAGGCACGGTCAGGTGAGGCAAGGATAAGGCACGACAATACAAGGCTAGGCAATGCACGGCAAGGCAAGGAAAGAGTAACGGAAGGAAAGGAAGGCAAGGCAAAGCCAGGCAAGGCAAGTGTAACAAAAGGCACGCCACGGCAAGTGGAAACAAGGCTAAGGCACGACAACGCACGGCTAGGCAATGCACGGCAAGGCAAGGAAAGGGTAACGCAGGGGAAGGCACGGTCTGGTGAGGCAAGCATAAGGCACGACAATGCAAGGCTAGGCAATGCACGGCAAGGCAAGGAAAGGGTAACGCAAGGCAAGGCACGGTGAGGCTAGGCAAGGCTAATGCACGACAACGCAAGGCTAGGCAATGCACGACAATGCAAGGAAAGCTTAAAGCAAAGGAAGGCACGGTCAGGCGAGATAAGGCTAAGGCACGACAACGCAAGGCTAGGCAATGCAGGGAAGGGAAGCAAAGAGTAACGGAAGGTAAGCAAGGCAAGGAAAAGCAAGGGTAACGGAAGGAACGGCACGGCAAGGGGAAACAAGGCTAAGGCACGGCAACGCAGGCTGGGCAATGCACGGCAAGGCAAGTAAAGGGTAACGCATGGGAAAGCACGTTCAGGCGAGGCAAGGCTAAGGCACGACAACGCAAGGCTAGGCAATGCACGAAAGGCAAGCAAAGAGTAACGGAAGGTAAGGAAGGCAAGGGAAAGCAAAGAAAGGCAAGTGTAACGGAAGGAACGGCACGGCAAGCGGAAACAAGGCTAAGGCACGACAACGCAGGGCTAGGCAATGCACGGCAAGGCAAGGAAAGTGTAACGCAAGGAATGGCACGGTCAGGTGAGGCAAGGATAAGGCACGAAAATGCAAGGCTAGGCAATGCACGGCAAGGCAAGGAAAGAGTAACGGAAGGAAAGGAAGGCAAGGCAAAGCCAGGCAAGGCAAGTGTAACAAAAGGCACGCCACGGCAAGGGGAAACAAGGCTAATGCACGGAAACGCAAGGCTAGGCAATGCACGGCAAGGCAAGGAAAGGGTAACGCAGGGGAAGGCACGGTTGGTGAGGCAAGCATAAGGCACGACAATGCAAGGCTAGGCAATGCACGGCAAGGCAAGGAAAGAGTAACGGAAGGAAAGGAAGGCAAGGCAAAGCCCGGCAAGGCAAGTGTAACAAAAGGCACGCCACGGCAAAGGGAAACATGGCTAAGGCACGACAACGCACGGCTAGGCAATGCACGGCAAGGCAAGGAAAGGGTAACGCAAGGCAAGGCACGGTGAGGCTAGGCAAGGCTAATGCACGACAACGCAAGGCTAGGCAATGCACGACAATGCAAGGAAAGCTTAAAGCAAAGGAAGGCACGGTCAGGCGAGATAAGTCTAAGGCACGACAACGCAAGGCTAGGCAATGCAGGGAAGGGAAGCAAAGAGTAACGGAAGGTAAGGAAGGCAAGGAAAAGCAAGGGAAGGCAAGGGTAACAGAAGGAACGGCACGGCAAGGGGAAACAAGGCTAAGGCACGACAACGCAAGGCTAGGCAATGCACGGAAAGCAAGCAAGGAGTAACGGAACGCAAGGAAGGAAAGGGAAAGCAAGGGAAGGCAAGGGTAACGGAAGGAACGGCACGTCAAGGGGTAACAAGGCTAAGGCACGAGAAGGCAGGGCTAGGCAATTCACCGCAAGGCAGGGAAACGGTAACGCAAGGGAAGGCACGGTCAGGTGAGGCAAGGCTAATGCAGGACAATGCAAAGCTAGGCAGTGCACGGCAAGGCAAGGAAAGAATAACGGAAGGAAAGGAAGGCAAGGCAAAGCCAGGCAAGGCAAGTGTAACAAAAGGCACGGCACGGCAAGGGGAAACAAGGCTAAGGCACGACAACGCACGGTTAGGCAATGCACGGCAAGGCAAGGAAAGGGTAACGCAAGGCAAGGCACGGTCAGGCGAGGAAAGGCTAAGGCACGACAACGCAAGGCTAGGTAATGCACGGAAGGGAAGCAAAGAGTAACGGAAGGTAAGGAAGGCAAGGGAAAGCAAGGAAAGGCAAGTGTAACGTAAGGAACCGCATGGCAAGGGGAAACAAGGCTAAGGCACGACAACGCACGCTAGGCAGTGCACGGCAAGGCAAGGAAAGGGTAACGCATGGGAAAGCACGGTCGGGCGAGGCAAGCCTAAGGCATGACAACGGAAGTCTAGGCAATGCACGGAAAGCAAGCAAAGAGTAACGGAACGCAAGGAAGGCAAGGGAAAGCAAGGGTAACGGAAAGAACGGCACGGCAAGCGGTAACAAGGCTAAGGCACGACAACGCAGGGCTAGGCAATGCACGGCAAGGCAAGGAAAGATCAACGGAAGGAAAGGAAGGCAAGGAAAGCCAGGCAAGGCAAGTGTAACAAAAGGCACGCAACGGCAAGGGGAAACAAGGGTAAGGCACGACAACACACGGCTAGGCAATGCACGGCAAGGCAAGGAAACGGTAACGCAAGGCAAGGCACGGCGAGGCTAGGCAAGGTTAATGCACGACAACGCAAGGCTAGGCAATGCACGACAATGCAAGGAAAGCTTAAAGCAAAGGAAGGCACGGTCAGGCGGGATAAGGCTAAGGCACGACAACGCAAGGCTAGGAAAAACACGGAAGGAAAGCAAAGAGTAACGGAAGGTAAGGAAGTCAAGGGAAAGCAAGGAAAGGCAATGGTAACGGAAGGAACGACACGGCAAGGGGAAACAAGTCTAAGGCACAACACTGAACGCTAGGCAATGCACGGCAAGGCAAGGAAAGGGTAACGCATGGGAAAGCACGGTCAGGCGAGGCAAGGCTACGGCATGACAACGCAAGGCTAGGTAATGCACGGAAGGCAAGAAAAGAGTAACGGAATGCAAGGAAGGCAAGGGAAAGCAAGGGAAGGCAAGGGTAACGGAAGGAACGGCACGACAAGGGGAAACAAGGCTAAGGCACGGCAATGTAGGCTAGGCAATGCACGGCAAGGCAAGGAAAGGGTAACGCATGGGAAAGCACGTTCAGGCGAGGCAAGGCTAAGGCACGACAACGCAAGGCTAGGCAAGCACGGAAGGCAAGCAAAGAGTAACGGAAGGTAAGGAAGGCCAGGGAAAGCAAAGAAAGGAAAGTGTAACGGAAGGAAAGGCACGGCAAGGGGAAACAAGGCTAAGGCACGACAACACACGGCTAGGCAATGCACGGCAAGGCAAGCAAAGGGTAACGCAAGGAAAGGCACGGTGAGGCTAGGCAAGTCTAATGCACGAAAACGCAAGGCTAGGCGATGCACGACAATGCAAGGAAAGCTTAAAGCAAAGGAAGGCAAGGTCAGGTGAGATAAGGCTAAGGCACGACAACGCAAGGCTAAGAAATTCAGGGAAGGCAAGCAAAGAGTAACGGAAGGCAAGCAAGGCACGGAAAAGGAAGGAAAGGCCAGGGTAACGGAAGGAACGGCACGGCAAGGGGAAACAAGTCTAAGGCACGACACCGAACGCTAGGCAATGAACGGCAAGGCAAGGAAAGGGTAACGCATTTGAAAGCACGGTCAGGCGAGGCAACGCTAAAGCACGACAACGCAAGGCTAGGCAATGCACGGAAGGCAAGCAAAGAGTAACGGAAGGTAAGGAAGGCAAGGGAAAGCAAGGAAAGGCAAGGGTAACGGAAGGAACGGCACGGCAAGGGGAAACAAGGCTAAGGCACGACAACGCACGCTAGGCAATGCACGGCAAGGCAAGGAAAGTGTAACGCATGGGAAAGCACGGTCAGGCGAGGCAAGGCTAAGGCATGACAACGCAAGGCTAGGCAATGCACGGAAAGCAAGCAAAGAGTAACGGAACGCAAGGAAGGCAAGGGAAAGCAAGGGAAGGCAAGGGTAACGGAAGGAACGGCACGGCAAGGGGTAACAAGGCTAAGGCACGACAACGCAAGGCTAGGCAATGCACGGAAGGCAAGCAAAGAGTAACGGAAGGTAAGGAAGGCAAGGGAAAGCAAAGAAAAGCAAGTGTAACGGAAGGAACGGCACGGCAAGGGGAAACAAGGCTAAGGCACGAGAACGCACGGATAGGCAATGCACGGCAAGGCAAGCAAAGGTTAACGCAAGGCAAGGCACGGTGAGACTAGGCAAGGCTAATGCACGAAAACGCAAGGCTAGGCAATGCACGACAATGCAAGGAAAGCTTAAAGCAAAGGAAGGCAAGGTCAGGCGAGATAAGGAAAAGGCACGACAACGCAAGGCTAGGCAATTCAGGGAAGGCAAGCAAAGAGTAACGGAAGGTAAGCAAGGCAAGGAAAAGCAAGGAAAGGCAAGGGTAACGGAAGGAACGGCACGGCAAGGTGAAACAAGTCTAAGGCACGACAACGCACGCTAGGCAATGCACGGCAAGGCAAGGAAAGGGTAACGCATGGGAAAGCACGGTCAGGCGAGGCAAGGCTAAGGCACGACAACGCAAGGCTAGGCAATGCACGGAAGGCAAGCAAAGAGTAACGGAAGGTAAGGAAGGCAAGGGAAAGCAAGGAAAGGCAAGTGTAACGGAAGGAACGACACGGCAAGGGGAAACAAGGCTAAGGCAGGACAACGCACGCTACGCAATGCACGGCAAGGCAAGGAAAGGGTAACGCATGTGAAAGCACGGTCAGGCGAGGCAAGGCTAAGGCATGACAACGCAAGGCGAGGCAATGCACGGAAAGCAAGCAAAGAGTAACGGAACGCAAGGAAGGCAAGGGAAAGCAAGGGAAGGCAAGGGTAACGGAAGGAAGGGCACGGCAAGGGCTAACAAGGCTAAGGCACGACAACGCAGGGCTAGGCAATGCACGGCAAGGCAAGGAAAGGGTAACGCAGGGGAAGGCACGGTCAGGTGAGGCAAGGATAAGGCACGACAATGCAAGGCTGGGCAATGCACGGCAAGGCAAGGAAAGAGTAACGGAAGGAAAGGAAGGCAAGGCAAAGCCAGGCAAGGCAAGTGTAATAAAAGGCACGCCACGGCAAGGGGAAACAAGGCTAAGGCACGACAACGCACGGCTAGGCAATGCAGGGCAAGGCAAGGAAAGGGTAACGCAAGGCAAGGCACGGTGAGGCTAGGCAAGGCTAATGCACGACAACGCAAGGCTAGGCAATTCACGACAATGCTAGGAAAGCTTACAGCAAAGGAAGGCACGGTCAGGCGAGATAAGCCTAAGGCACGACAACGCAAGTCTAGGCAATGAAGGGAAGAGAATCAAAGAGTAACGGAAGGTAAGCAAGGCAAGTAAAAGCAAGGAAAGGCAAGGGTAACGGAAGGAACGGAACGGCAAGGGGAAACAAGGCTAAGGCACGGCAACGTAGGCTAGGCAATGCACGGCAAGGCAAGGAAGGAAGGTAAGGAAGGCAAGGGAAAGCAGGGAAAGGCAAGTGTAACGGAAGGAACGGCACGGCAAGGGGAAACAAGGCTAAGGCACGACAACGCACGGATAGGCAATGCACGGCAAGGCAAGGAAAGGGTAACGCAAGGGAAAGCACGGTCAGGCGAGGCAAGGCTAAGGCATGACAACGCAAGGCTAGGCAATGCAAGGAAAGCAAGCAAAGAGTAACGGAACGCAAGGAAGGCAAGGGAAATCAAGGGAAGGCAAGGGTAACGGAAGGAACGGCACGGCAAGGGGTAACAAGGCTAAGGCACGACAACGCAGGGCTTGGCAATGCACGGCAAGGCAAGGAAAGGGTAACGCAGGGCAAGGCACGGTCAGGTGAGGCGAGGATAAGGCACGACAATGCAAGGCTAGGCAAAGCACGGCAAGGCAAGGAAACAGTAACGGAAGGAAAGGAAGGCAAGGCAACGCCAGGCAAGGTAAATGTCAGAAAAAGGCACGGCACAGCAAGGGGAAAGAAGGCTAAGGCACGACAACGCACGGCTAGGCAATGCACGGCAAGGCAAGGAAAGGGTAACGCAAGGCAAGGCACGGTGAGGCTAGGCAAGGCTAATGCACGACAACGCAAGGCTAGGCAATGCACGACAATGCAAGGAAAGCTTAAAGCAAAGGAAGGCACGGTCAGGCGAGATAAGGCTAAGGGACGACAACGCAAGGCTAGGCAATGCAGGGAAGGGAAGCAAAGAGTAACGGAAGATAAGCAAGGCAAGGAAAAGCAAGGAAAGGCAAGGGTAACGGAAGGAACTGCACGGCAAGGGGAAACAAGGCTAAGGCACGGCAACGCAGGCTGGGCAATGCACGGCAAGGCAAGGAAAGGGTATCGCATGCGAAAGCACGTTCAGGCGAGGCAAGGCTAAGGTACGACAACGCAAGGCTAGGCAATGCACGGAAGGCAAGCAAAGAGTAACGGAAGGTAAGGAAGGCAAGGGAAAGCAAAGAAAGGCAAGTGTAACGGAAGGAACGGCACGGCTAGGGGAAAGAAGGCTAAGGCACGACAACGCACGGCTAGGCCATGCACGGCAAGGCAAGCAAAGGGTAACGCAAGGAAAGGCACGGTGAGGCTAGGCAAGGCTAATGCACGAAAACGCAAGGCTAGGCAAGGCACGACAATGCAAGGAAAGCTTAAAGCAAAGGAAGGCAACGTCAGGCGAGATAAGGCAAAGGCACGGCAACGCAAGGCTAGGCAATTCAGGGAAGGCAAGCAAAGAGTAACGGAAGGTAAGCAAGGCAAGGAAAAGCAAGGAAAGGCAAGGGTAACGGAAGGAACGGCACGGCAAGGGGTAACAAGGCTAAGGCACGACAACGCAGGGCTAGGCAATGCACGGCAAGGCAAGGAAAGGGTAACGCAAGGGATGGCACGGACAGGTGAGGCAAGGATAAGGCACGAAAATGCAACGCTAGGCAATGCACGGCAAGGCAAGGAAAGAGTAACGGAAGGAAAGGAAGGCAAGGCAAAGCCAGGCAAGGCAAGTGTAACAAAAGGCACGGCACGGCAAGGGGAAACAAGGCTAATGCACGACAACGCACGGCTAGGCAATGCACGGCAAGGCAAGGAAAGGGTAACGCAGGGGAAGGCACGGTCAGGTGAGGCAAGGATAAGGCACGACAATGTAAGGCTAGGCAATGCACGGCAAGGCAAGGAAAGAGTAACGGAAGGAAAGGAAGGCAAGGCAAAGCCAGGCAAGGCAAGTGTAACAAAAGGCACGCCACGGCAAGGGGAAACAAGGCTAAGGCACGACAACGCACGGCTAGGCAATGCACGGCAAGGCAAGGAAAGGGTAACGCAAGGCAAGGCACGGTGAGGCTAGGCAAGGCTAATGCACGACAACGCAAGGCTAGGCAATGCACGACAATGCAAGGAAAGCTTAAAGCAAAGGAAGGCACGGTCAGGCGAGATAAGGCTAATGCACGACAACGCAAGGCTAGGCAATGCACAGAAAGCAAGCAAGGAGTAACGGAATGCAAGGAAGGAAAGGGAAAACAAGGGAAGGTAAGGGTAACGGAAGGAACGGCACGGCAAGGGGTAACAAGTCAAAGGCACGAGAAGGCAGGGCTAGGCAATTCACCGCAAGGCAAGGAAATGGTAACGCAAGGGAAGGCACGGTCAGGTGAGGCAAGGCTAATGCACGACAATGCAAAGCTAGGCAGTGCACGGCAAGGGAAGGAAAGAGTAACGGAAGGAAAGGAAGGCAAGGCAAAGCCAGGCAAGGCAAGTGTAACAAAAGGCACGGCACGGCAAGGGTAAACAATGCTAAGGCACGACAACGCAAGGCTAGGCAATGCACGGCAAGGCAAGCAAAGAGTAACGGAAGGTAAGGAAGGCAAGGGAAAGCAAGGAAAGGCAATGGTAACGGAAGGAACGGCACGGCAAGGGGAAACAAGGCTAAGGCACGGCAACGTAGGCTAGGCAATGCACGGCAAGGCAAGGAAAGGGTAACGCATGGGAAAGCACTGTCAGGCGAGGCAAGGCTACGGCATGACAACGCAAGGCTAGGTAATGCACGGAAAGCAAACAAAGAGTAACGGAACGCAAGGAAGGCAAGGGAAAGCAAGGGAAGGCAAGTGTAACGGAAGGAACGGCACGGCAAGGGGAAACAAGGCTAAGGCACGGCAACGTAGGCTAGGCAATGCACGGCAAGGCAAGGAAAGGGTAACGCATGGGAAAGCACTTTCAGGCGAGGCAAGGCTAAGGCACGACAACGCAAGGCTAGGCAATGCACGGAAGGCAAGCAAAGAGTAACGGAAGGTATGGAAGGCCAGGGAAAGCAAAGAAAGGAAAGTGTAACGGAAGGAAAGGCACGGCAAGGGGAAACAAGGCTAAGGCACGACAACGCACGGCTAGGCAATGCACGGCAAGGCAAGCAAAGGGTAACGCAAGGAAAGGCACGGTGAGGCTAGGCAAGTCTAATGCACGAAAACGCAAGGCTAGGCGATGCACGACAATGCAAGGAAAGCTTAAAGCAAAGGAAGGCAAGGTCAGGTGAGATAAAGCGAAGGCACGACAACGCAAGGCTAGGAAATTCAGGGAAGGCAAGCAAAGAGTAACGGAAGGTAAGCAAGGCAAGGAAAAGGAAGGAAAGGCCAGGGTAACGGAAGGAACGGCACGGCAAGGGGAAACAAGTCTAAGGCACGACACCGAACGCTAGGCAATGAACGGCAAGGCAAGGAAAGGGTAACGCATTTGAAAGCACGGTCAGGCGAGGCAACGCTAAAGCACGACAACGCAAGGCTAGGCAATGCACGGAAGGCAAGCAAAGAGTAACGGAAGGTAAGGAAGGCAAGGGAAAGCAAGGAAAGGCAAGGGTAACGGAAGGAACGGCACGGCAAGGGGAAACAAGGCTAAGGCACGACAACGCACGCTAGGCAATGCACGGCAAGGCAAGGAAAGGGTAACGCATGGGAAAGCACGGTCAGGCGAGGCAAGGCTAAGGCATGACAACGCAAGGCTAGGCAATGCACGGAAAGCAAGCAAAGAGTAACGGAACGCAAGGAAGGCAAGGGAAAGCAAGGGAAGGCAAGGGTAACGGAAGGAACGGCACGGCAAGGGGTAACAAGGCTAAGGCACGACAACGGAAGGAACGGCACGGCAAGGGGAAACAAGGCTAAGGCACGACAACGCACGCTAGGCAATGCACGGCAAGGCAAGCAAAGGGTAACGCAAGGAAAGGCACGGTGAGGCTAGGCAAGGCTAATGCACGAAAACGCAAGGCTAGGCAATGCACGACAATGCAAGGAAAGCTTAAAGCAAAGGAAGGCAAGGTCAGGCGCGAGAAGGCAAAGGCACGACAACGCAAGGCTACGCAATTCAGGGAAGGCAAGCAAAGTGTAACGGAAGGTAAGGAAGGCAAGGGAAAGCAAGGAAAGGCAAGGTTAACGGAAGGAACGACACGGCAAGGGGAAACAAGGCTAAGGCAGGACAACGCACGGCTAGGCAATGCACGGCAAGGCAAGGAAAGGGTAACGCATGGGAAAGCACGGTCAGGCGAGGCAAGGCTAAGGCATGACAACGCAAGGCTAGGCAATGCACGGAAAGCAAGCAAAGAGTAACGGAACGCAAGGAAGGCAAGGGAAAGCAAGGGAAGGCAAGGGTAACGGAAGGAACGGCACGGCAAGGGGTAACAAGGCTAAGGCACGACAACGCAGGGCTAGGCAATGCACGGCAAGGCAAGGAAAGGGTAACGCAGGGGAAGGCACGGTCAGGTGAGGCAAGGATAAGGCACGACAATGCAAGGCTAGGCAAAGCACGGCAAGGCAAGGAAAGAGTAACGGAAGGAAAGGAAGGCAAGGCAACGCCAGGCAAGGCAAATGTAAGAAAAAGGCACGGCACAGCAAGGGGAAACAAGGCTAAGGCACGACAACGCACGGCTAGGCAATGCACGGCAAGGCAAGGAAAGGGTAACGCAAGGCAAGGCACGGTGAGGCTAGGCAAGGCTAATGCACGACAACGCAAGGCTAGGCAATGCACGACAATGCAAGGAAACCTTAAAGCAAAGGAAGGCACGGTCAGGCGAGATAAGGCTAAGGCACGACAACGAAAGACTAGGCAATGCAGGGAAGGGAAGCAAAGAGTAACGGAAGGTAAGCAAGGCAAGGGAAAGCAAGGAAAGGCAAGTGTAACGGAAGGAACGACACGGCAAGGGGAAACAAGGCTAAGGCAGGACAACGCACGCTAGGCAATGCACGGCAAGGCAAGGAAAGGGTAACGCATGGGAAAGCACGGTCAGGCGAGGCAAGGCTAAGGCATGACAACGCAAGGCTAGGCAATGCACGGAAAGCAAGCAAAGAGTAACGGAACGCAAGGAAGGCAAGGGAAAGCAAGGGAAGGCAAGGGTAACGGAAGGAACGGCACGGCAAGGGGTAACAAGGCTAAGGCACGACAACGCAGGGCTAGGCAATGCACGGCAAGGCAAGGAAAGGGTAACGCAGGGGAAGGCACGGTCAGGTGAGGCAAGGATAAGGCACGACAATGCAAGGGTAGGCAAAGCACGGCAAGGCAAGGAAAGAGTAACGGAAGGAAAGGAAGGCAAGGCAACGCCAGGCAAGGCAAATGTAAGAAAAAGGCACGGCACAGCAAGGGGAAACAAGGCTAAGGCACGACAACG
This sequence comes from Macrotis lagotis, assembly GCF_037893015.1. Classification (NCBI taxonomy): domain Eukaryota; kingdom Metazoa; phylum Chordata; class Mammalia; order Peramelemorphia; family Peramelidae; genus Macrotis; species Macrotis lagotis. The sequence continues at coordinate 49,773 of NW_027422202.1, read as the reverse complement.
CACGGCTAGGCAATGCACGGCAAGGCAAGGAAAGGGTAACGCAAGGCAAGGCACGGTGAGGCTAGGCAGGGCTAATGCACGACAACGCAAGGCTAGGCAATGCACGACAATGCAAGGAAACCTTAAAGCAAAGGAAGGCACGGACAGGCGAGATAAGGCTAAGGCACGACAACGAAAGGCTAGGCAATGCAGGGAAGGGAAGCAAAGAGTAACGGAAGGTAAGCAAGGCAAGGAAAAGCAAGGAAAGGCAAGGGTAACGGAAGGAACTGCACGGCAAGGGGAAACAAGGCTAAGGCACGGCAACGCAGGCTGGGCAATGCACGGCAAGGCAAGGAAAGGGTAACGCATGGGAAAGCACGTTCAGGGGAGGCAAGGCTAAGGCACGACAACGCAAGGCTAGGCAATGCACGAAAGGCAAGCAAAGAGGAACGGAAGGTAAGGAAGGCAAGGGAAAGCAAAGAAAGGCAAGTGTAACGGAAGGAACGGCACGGCAAAGGGAAACAAGGCTAAGGCACGACAACGCACGGCTAGGCAATGCACGGCAAGGCAAGCAAAGGGTAACGCAAGGCAAGGCACCGTGAGGCTAGGCAAGGCTAATGCACGAAAACGCAAGGCTAGGCAAGGCACGACAATGCAAGGAAAGCTTAAAGCAAAGGAAGGCAAGGTCAGGCGAGATAAGGCAAAGGCACGACAACGCAAGGCTATGCAATTTAGGGAAGGCAAGCAAAGAGTAACGGAAGGTAAGCAAGGCATGGAAAAGCAAGGAAAGGCAAGGGTAACGGAAGGAACGGCACGGCAAGGGGTAACAAGGCTAAGGCACGACAACGCAGGGCTAGGCAATGCACGGCAAGGCAAGGAAAGGGTAACGCAAGGGATGGCACGGTCAGGTGAGGCAAGGATAATGCACGAAATTGCAAGGCTAGGCAATGTACGGCAAGGCAAGGAAAGAGTAACGGAAGGAAAGGAAGGCAAGGCAAAGCCAGGAAGGCAAGTGTAACAAAAGGCAAGCCACGGCAAGGGGAAACAAGGCTAAGGCACGACAACGCACGGCTAGGCAATGCACGGCAAGGCAAGGAAAGGGTAACGCAAGGCAAGGCACGGTGAGGCTAGGCAAGGCTAATGCACGACAACGCAAGGCTAGGCAATGCACGACAATGCAAGGAAAGCTTAAAGGAAAGGAAGGCACGGTCAGGCGAGATAAGGCTAAGGCACGACAACGCAAGGCTAGGCAATGCAGGGAAGGGAAGCAAAGAGTAACGGAAGGTAAGGAAGGCAAGGAAAAGCAAGGAAAGGCAAGGGTAACGGAAGGAACGGCACGGCAAGGGGAAACAAGGCTAAGGCACGGCAACGCGGGCTAGGCAATTCACGGCAAGGCAAGGAAAGGGTAACGCATGTGAAGCACGGTCAGGCGAGGCAAGGCTAAGGCACGACAACGCAAGGCTAGGCAATGCACGGAAAGCAAGCAAGGAGTAACGGAACGCAAGGAAGGAAAGGGAAAGCAAGGGAAGGCAAGGGTAACGGAAGGAACGGCACGGCAAGGGGTAACAAGGCTAAGGCACGACAACGCAGGGCTAGGCAATGCACGGAAAGGCAAGGAAACGGTAACGCAAGGGAAGGCACGGTCAGGTGAGGCAAGGCTAATGCACGACAATGCAAAGCTAGGCAGTGCACGGCAAGGGAAGGGAAGAGTAACGGAAGGAAAGTAAGGCAAGGCAAAGCCAGGCAAGGCAAGTGTAACAAAAGGCACGGCACGGCAAGGGTAAACAATGCTAAGGCACGACAACGCACAGCTAGGCAATGCACGGAAAGGCAAGGAATGGGTAACGCAATTCAAGGCACGGTCAGGCGAGGTAAGGATAAGGCACGACAACGCAAGGCTAGGTAATGCACGGAAGGCAAGAAAAGAGTAACGGAATGCAAGGAAGGCAAGGGAAAGCAAGGGAAGGCAAGGGTAACGGAAGGAAGACACGGCAAGTGGAAACAAGGCTAAGGCACGACAACGCACGCTAGGCAGTGCACGGCAAGGCAAGGAAAGGGTAACGCATGGGAAAGCACGGTCAGGCGAGGCAAGCCTAAGGCATGACAACGCAAGGCTAGGCAATGCACGGAAAGCAAGCAAAGAGTAACGGAATGCAAGGAAGGCAAGGGAAAGCAAGCGTAACGGAAAGAACGGCACGGCAAGGGGTAACAAGGCTAAGGCACGACAACGGAGGGCTAGGCAATGCACGGCAAGGCAAGGAAAGAGCAACGGAAGGAAAGGAAGGCAAGGAAAGCCAGGCAAGGCAAGTGTAACAAAAGGCACGCAACGGGAAGGGGAAACAAGGCTAAGGCACGACAACACACGGCTAGGAAATTCACGGCAAGGCAAGGAAAGGGTAACGCAAGGCAAGGCACGGCGAGGCTAGGCAAGGTTAATGCACGACAACGCAAGGCTAGGCAATGCACGACAATGCAAGGAAAGCTTAATGGAAAGGAAGGCACGGTCAGGCGAGATAAGGCTAAGGCACGACAACGCAAGGCTAGGCAATGCACGGAAGGCAAGCAAAGAGTAACGGAAGGTAAGGAAGTCAAGGGAAAGCAAGGAAAGGCAATGGTAACGGAAGGAACGACACGGCAAGGGGAAACAAGTCTAAGGCACAACACTGAACGCTAGGCAATGCACGGCAAGGCAAGGAAAGGGTAACGCATGGGAAAGCACGGTCAGGCGAGGCAAGGCTACGGCATGACAACGCAAGGCTAGGTAATGCACGGAAAGCAAGCAAAGAGTAACGGAACGCAAGGAAGGCAAGGGAAAGCAAGGGAAGGCAAGGGTAACGGAAGGAACGGCACGGCAAGGGGAAACAAGGCTAAGGCACGGCAACGTAGGCTAGGCAATGCACGGCAAGGCAAGGAAAGGGTAACGCATGGGAAAGCACGGTCAGGCGAGGCAAGGCTAAGGCACGACAACGCAAGGCTAGGCAATGCACGGAAGGCAAGCAACGAGTAACGGAAGGTAAGGAAGGCAAGGGAAAGCAGGGAAAGGCAAGTGTAACGGAAGGAACGGCACGGCAAGGGGAAACAAGGCTAAGGCACGACAACGCACGGCTAGGCAATGCACGGCAAGGCAAGGAAAGGGTAACGCATGGGAAAGCACGGTCAGGCGAGGCAAGGCTAAGGCATGACAACGCAAGGCTAGGCAATGCACGGAAAGCAAGCAAAGAGTAACGGAACGCAAGGAAGGCAAGGGAAAGCAAGGGAAGGCAAGGGTAACGGAAAGAACGGCACGGCAAGGGGTAACAAGGCTAAGGCACGACAACGCAAGGCTAGGCAATGCACGGAAGGCAAGCAAAGAGTAACGGAAGGTAAGGAAGGCAAGGGAAAGCAAAGAAAAGCAAGTGTAATGGAAGGAACGGCACGGCAAGGGGAAACAACGCTAAGGCACGACAACGCACGGCTAGGCAATGCACGGCAAGGCAAGCAAAGGGTAACGCAAGGCAAGGCACGGAGAGGCTACGCAAGGCTAATGCACGAAAACGAAAGGCTAGGCAATGCACGACAATGCAAGGAAAGCTTAAAGCAATGGAAGGCAAGGTCAGGCGCGATAAGGCAAAGGCACGACAACGCAAGGGTAGGCAATTCAGGGAAGGCAAGCAAAGAGTAACGCAAGGTAAGCAAGGCATGGAAAAGCAAGGAAAGGCAAGGGTAACGGAAGGAACGGCACGGCAAGGGGAAACAAGTCTAAGGCACGACACCGAATGCTAGGCAATGAACGGCAAGGCAAGGAAAGGGTAACGCATGGGAAAGCACTGTCAGGCGAGGCAAGGCTAAGGCATGACAACGCAAGGCTAGGTAATGCACGGAAAGCAAGCAAAGAGTAACGGAACGCAAGGAAGGCAAGGGAAAGTAAGGGAAGGCAAGGGTAACGGAAGGAACGGCACGGCAAGGGGAAACAAGGCTAAGGCACGGCAACGTAGGCTAGGCAATGAACGGCAAGGCAAGGAAAGGGTAACGCATGGGAAAGCACGTTCAGGCGAGGCAAGGCTAAGGCACGACAACGCAAGGCTAGGCAATGCACGGAAGGCAAGCAAAGAGTAACGGAAGGTAAGGAAGGCAAGGGAAAGCAAAGAAAGGCAAAGAGTAACGGAAGGAAAGGCACGGCAATGGGAAACAAGGCTAAGGCACGACAACGCACTGCTAGGCAATGCACGGCAAGGCAAGCAAAGGGTAACGCAAGGAAAGGCACGGTGAGGCTAGGCAAGTCTAATGCACGAAAACGCAAGGCTAGGCGATGCACGACAATGCAAGGAATGCTTAAAGCAAAGGAAGGCAAGGTCAGGTGAGATAAGGCGAAGGCACGACAACGCAAGGCTAGGAAATTCAGGGAAGGCAAGCAAAGAGTAACGGAAGGTAAGCAAGGCGAGGAAAAGGAAGGAAAGGCCAGGGTAACGGAAGAAACGGCACGGCTAGGGGAAACAAGTCTAAGGCACGACACCGAACGCTAGGCAATGAACGGCAAGGCAAGGAAAGGGTAACGCATTTGAAAGCACGGTCAGGCGAGGCAACGCTAAAGCACGACAACGCAAGGCTAGGCAATGCACGGAAGGCAAGCAAAGAGTAACGGAAGGTAAGGAAGGCAAGGGAAAGCAAGGAAAGGCAAGGGTAACGGAAGGAACGGCACGGCAAGGGGAAACAAGGCTAAGGCACGACAACGCACGCTAGGCAATGCACGGCAAGGCAAGGAAAGGGTAACGCATGGGAAAGCACGGTCAGGCGAGGCAAGGCTAAGGCATGACAACGCAAGGCTAGGCAATGCACGGAAAGCAAGAAAAGAGTAACGGAATGCAAGGAAGGCAAGGGAAAGCAAGGGAAGGCAAGGGTAACGGAAGGAAGACACGGCAAGGGGAAACAAGGCTAAGGCACGACAACGCAAGGCTAGGTAATGCACGGAAGGCAAGAAAAGAGTAACGGAATGCAAGGAAGGCAAGGGAAAGCAAGGGAAGGCAAGGGTAACGGAAGGAACGGCACGGCAAGGGGAAACAACGCTAAGGCACGACAACGCACGGCTAGGCAATGCACGGCAAGGCAAGCAAAGGGTAACGCAAGGCAAGGCACGGAGAGGCTACGCCAGGCTAATGCACGAAAACGCAAGGCTAGGCAATGCACGACAATGCAAGGAAAGCTTAAAGCAATGGAAGGCAAGGTCAGGCGCGATAAGGCAAAGGCACGACAACGCAAGGCTAGGCAATTCAGGGAAGGCAAGCAAAGAGTAACGGAAGGTAAGCAAGGCAAGGAAAAGCAAGGAAAGGCAAGGGTAACGGAAGGAACGGCACGGCAAGGGGAAACAAGTCTAAGGCACGACACCGAATGCTAGGCAATGAACGGCAAGGCAAGGAAAGGGTAACGCATGGGAAAGCACTGTCAGGCGAGGCAAGGCTACGGCATGACAACGCAAGGCTAGGTAATGCACGGAAAGCAAACAAAGAGTAACGGAACGCAAGGAAGGCAAGGGAAAGCAAGGGAAGGCAAGGGTAACGGAAGGAACGGCACGGCAAGGGGAAACAAGGCTAAGGCACGGCAACGTAGGCTAGGCAATGAACGGCAAGGCAAGGAAAGGGTAACGCATGGGAAAGCACGTTCAGGCGAGGCAAGGCTAAGGCACGACAACGCAAGGCTAGGCAATGCACGGAAGGCAAGCAAAGAGTAACGGAAGGTAAGGAAGGCCAGGGAAAGCAAAGAAAGGAAAGTGTAACGGAAGGAAAGGCACGGCAATGGGAAACAAGGCTAAGGCACGACAACGGACTGCTAGGCAATGCACGGCAAGGCAAGCAAAGGGTAACGCAAGGAAAGGCACGGTGAGGCTAGGCAAGTCTAATGCACGAAAACGCAAGGCTAGGCAATGCACGACAATGCAAGGAAAGCTTAAAGCAAAGGAAGGCAAGGTCAGGCGAGATAAGGCGAAGGCACGACAACGCAAGGCTAGGCAATTCAGGGAAGGCAAGCAAAGAGTAACGGAAGGTAAGGAAGGCAAGGAAAAGGAAGGAAAGGCCAGGGTAACGGAAGGAACGGCACGGCAAGGGGAAACAAGTCTAAGGCACGACACCGAACGCTAGGCAATGAACGGCAAGGCAAGGAAAGGGTAACGCATTTGAAAGCACGGTCAGGCGAGGCAACGCTAAAGCACGACAACGCAAGGCTAGGCAATGCACGGAAGGCAAGCAAAGAGTAACGGAAGGTAAGGAAGGCAAGGGAAAGCAAGGAAAGGCAAGGGTAACGGAAGGAACGGCACGGCAAGGGGAAACAAGGCTAAGGCACGACAACGCACGCTAGGCAATGCACGGCAAGGCAAGGAAAGGGTAACGCATGGGAAAGCACGGTCAGGCGAGGCAAGGCTAAGGCATGACAACGCAAGGCTAGGCAATGCACGGAAAGCAAGCAAAGAGTAACGGAACGCAAGGAAGGCAAGGGAAAGCAAGGGAAGGCAAGGGTAACGGAAGGAACGGCACGGCAAGGGGTAACAAGGCTAAAGCACGACAACGCAAGGCTAGGCAATGCACGGAAGGCAAGCAAAGAGTAACGGAAGGTAAGGAAGGCAAGGGAAAGCAAAGAAAAGCAAGTGTAACGGAAGGAACGGCACGGAAAGGGGAAACAAGGCTAAGGCACGACAACGCACGGCTAGGCAATGCACGGCAAGGCAAGCAAAGGGTAACGCAAGGAAAGGCACGGTGAGGCTAGGCAAGGCTAATGCACGACAACGCAAGGCTAGGCAATGCACGACAATGCAAGGAAACCTTAAAGCAAAGGAAGGCACGGTCAGGCGAGATAAGGCTAAGGCACGACAACGAAAGGCTAGGCAATGCACGGAAGGGAAGCAAAGAGTAACGGAAGGTAAGCAAGGCAAGGAAAAGCAAGGAAAGGCAAGGGTAACGGAAGGAACTGCACGGCAAGTGGAAACAAGCCTAAGGCACGGCAACGCAGGCTGGGCAATGCACGGCAAGGCAAGGAAAGGGTAACGCATGGGAAAGCACGTTCAGGCGAGGCAAGGCTAAGGCACGACAACGCAAGCATAGGCAATGCACGAAAGGCAAGCAAAGAGTAACGGAAGGTAAGGAAGGCAAGGGAAAGCAAGGAAAGGCAAGGGTAACGGAAGGAACGGCACGGCAAGGGGAAACAAGGCTAAGGCACGACAACGCACGGCTAGGCAATGCACGGCAAGGCAAGCAAAGGGTAACGCAAGGCAAGGCACCGTGAGGCTAGGCAAGGCTAATGCACGAAAACGCAAGGCTAGGCAAGGCACGACAATGCAAGGAAAGCTTAAAGCAAAGGAAGGCAAGGTCAGGCGAGATAAGGCAAAGGCACGACAACGCAAGGCTAGGCAATTCAGGGAAGGCAAGCAAAGAGTAACGGAAGGTAAGCAAGGCAAGGAAAAGCAAGGAAAGGCAAGGGTAACGGAAGGAACGGCACGGCAAGGGGTAACAAGGCTAAGGCACGACAACGCAGGGCTAGGCAATGCACGGCAAGGCAAGGAAAGGGTAACGCAAGGGATGGCACGGTCAGGTGAGGCAAGGATAATGCACGACATTGCAAGGCTAGGCAATGTATGGCAAGGCAAGGAAAGAGTAACGGAAGGAAAGGAAGGCAAGGCAAAGCCAGGAAGGCAAGTGTAACAAAAGGCAAGCCACGGCAAGGGGGAACAAGGCTAAGGCACGACAACGCACGGCTAGGCAATGCACGGCAAGGCAAGGAAAGGGTAACGCAAGGCAAGGCACGGTGAGGCTAGGCAAGGCTAATGCACGACAACGCAAGGCTAGGCAATGCACGATAATGCAAGGAAAGCTTAAAGCAAAGGAAGGCACGGTCAGGCGAGATAAGGCGAAGGCAGGACAACGCAAGGCTAGGCAATGCAGGGAAGGGAAACAAAGAGTAACGGAAGGTAAGGAAGGCAAGGGAAAGCAAGGAAAGGCAAGTGTAACGGAAGGAACGGCACGGCAAGGGGAAATAAGGCTAAGGCACGACAACGCACGCTAGGCAATGCACGGCAAGGCAAGGAAAGGGTAACGCATGGGAAGCACGGTCAGGCGAGGCAAGGCTAAGGCACGACAACGGAAGGCTAGGCAATGCACGGAAAGCAAGCAAGGAGTAACGGAACGCAAGGAAGGAAAGGGAAAGCAAGGGAAGGCAAGGGTAACGGAAGGAACGGCACGGCAAGGGGTAACAAGGCTAAGGCACGAGAAGGCAGGGCTAGGCAATTCACCGCAAGGCAAGGAAACGGTAACGCAAGGGAAGGCACGGTCAGGTGAGGCAAGGCTAATGCACGACAATGCAAAGCTAGGCAGTGCACGGCAAGGGAAGGAAAGAGTAACGGAAGGAAAGTAAGGCAATGCAAAGCCAGGCAAGGCAAGTGTAACAAAAGTCACGGCACGGCAAGTGTAAACAATGCTAAGGCACGACAACGCACAGCTAGGCAATGCACGGCAAGGCAAGGAATGGGTAACGCAAATCAAGGCACGGTCAGGCGAGGTAAGGATAAGGCAAGACAACGCAAGGCTAGGCGATGCACGGAAGGCAAGCAAAGAGTAACGGAAGGTAAGGAAGGCAAGGGAAAGCAAGGAAAGGCAAGGGTAACGGAAGGAACGGCATGGCAAGTGGAAACAAGGCTAAGGCACGACAACGCACGCTAGGCAGTGCACGGCAAGGCAAGGAAAGGGTAACGCATGGGAAAGCACGGTCAGGCGAGGCAAGGCTAAGGCATGACAACGCAAGGCTAGGCAATGCACGGAAAGCAAGCAAAGAGTAACGGAATGCAAGGAAGGCAAGGGAAAGCAAGGGTAACGGAAGGAACGGCACGGCAAGGGGAAACAAGGCTAAGGCACGACAACGGAGGGCTAGGCAATGCACGGCAAGGCAAGGAAAGAGCAACGGAAGGAAAGGAACGCAAGGCAGCCAGGCAAGGCAAGTGTAACAAAAGGCACGCAACGGGAAGGGGAAACAAGGCTAAGGCACGACAACACACGGCTAGGAAATGCACGGCAAGGCAAGGAAAGGGTAACGCAAGGCAAGGCACGGTGAGGCTAGGCAAGGTTAATGCACGACAACGCAAGGCTAGGCAATGCACGACAATGCAAGGAAAGCTTAAAGGAAAGGAAGGCACGGTCAGGCGAGATAAGGCTAAGGCACGACAACGCAAGGCTAGGCAATGCACGGAAGGCAAGCAAAGAGTAACGGAAGGTAAGGAAGTCAAGGGAAAGCAAGGAAAGGCAATGGTAACGGAAGGAACGGCACGGCAAGGGGAAACAAGTCTAAGGCACAACACTGAACGCTAGGCAATGCACGGCAAGGCAAGGAAAGGGTAACGCATGGGAAAGCACGGTCAGGCGAGGCAAGGCTACGGCATGACAACGCAAGGCTAGGTAATGCACGGAAAGCAAGCAAAGAGTAACGGAACGCAAGGAAGGCAAGGGAAAGCAAGGGAAGGCAAGGGTAACGGAAGGAACGGCACGACAAGGGGAAACAAGGCTAAGGCACGGCAACGCAGGCTAGGCAATGCACGGCAAGGCAAGGAAAGGGTAACGCATGGGAAAGCACGTTCAGGCGAGGCAAGGCTAAGGCACGACAACGCAAGGCTAGGCAATGCACGGAAGGCAAGCAAAGAGTAACGGAAGGTAAGGAAGGCAAGGGAAAGCAAGGAAAGGCAAGTGTAACGGAAGGAACGGCACGGCAAGGGGAAACAAGGCTAAGGCAGGACAACGCACGCTAGGCAATGCACGGCAAGGCAAGGAAAGGGTAACGCATGGGAAAGCACGGTCAGGCGAGGCAAGGCTAAGGCATGACAACGCAAGGCTAGGCAATGCACGGAAAGCAAGCAAAGAGTAACGGAACGCAAGGAAGGCAAGGGAAATCAAGGGAAGGCAAGGGTAACGGAAGGAACGGCACGGCAAGGGGAAACAAGGCTAAGGCACGACAACGCAAGGCTAGGCAATGCACGGAAGGCAAGCAAAGAGTAACGGAAGGCAAGGAAGGCAAGGGAAAGCAAGGGAAGGCAAGGGTAACGGAAGGAACGGCACGGCAAGGGGAAACAACGCTAAGGCACGACAACGCACGGCTAGGCAATGCACGGCAAGGCAAGCAAAGGGTAACGCAAGGCAAGGCACGGTGAGGCTAGGCAAGGCTAATGCACGAAAACGCAAGGCTAGGCAATGCACGACAATGCAAGGAAAGCTTAAAGCAATGGAAGGCAAGGTCAGGCGCGATAAGGCAAAGGCACGACAACGCAAGGGTAGGCAATTCAGGGAAGGCAAGCAAAGAGTAACGGAAGGTAAGCAAGGCATGGAAAAGCAAGGAAAGGCAAGGGTAACGGAAGGAACGGCACGGCAAGGGGAAACAAGGCTAAGGCACGACAACGCACGGCTAGGCAATGCACGGCAAGGCAAGGAAAGGGTAACGCAGGGGAATGCACGGTCAGGCGAGGCAAGGCTAAGGCACGACAACGCAAGGCTAGGTAATGCACGGAAGGCAAGAAAAGAGTAACGGAATGCAAGGAAGGCAAGGGAAAGCAAGGGAAGGCAAGGGTAACGGAAGGAAGACACGGCAAGGGGAAACAAGGCTAAGGCACGACAACGCACGGCTAGGCAAGGCACGGCAAGGTAAGGAAAGGGTAAAGCAAGGCAAGGCACGGTGAGGCTAGGCAAGGCTAATGCACGACAACGCAAGGCTAGGCAATGCACGGCAAGGCAAGGAAAGGGTAAAGCAATGGAAGGCACGGTCAGGCGAGATAAGGCTAAGGCACGACAACGCAAGGCTAGGCAATGCACGGAAGGCAAGCAAAGAGTAACGGAAGGCAAGGAAGGCAAGGGAAAGCAAGGGAAGGCAAGGGTAACGGAAGGAACGGCACGGCAAGGGGTAACAAGGCTAAGGCACGACAAGGCAGGGCTAGGCAATTCACGGCAAGGCAAGGAAAGGGTAACGCAAGGGAAGGCACGGTCAGGTGAGGCAAGGCTAATGCACGACAATGCAAGGCTAGGCAATGCACGGCAAGGGAAGGAAAGAGTAACGGAAGGAAAGGAAGGCAAGGCAAAGCAAGGCAAGGCAAGTGTAACAGAAGGCACGGCACGGCAAGGGTAAACAAGGCTAAGGCACGACAACGCACAGCTAGGCAATGCACGGCAAGGCAAGGAATGGGTAACGCAATTCAAGGCACGGTCAGGCGAGGTAAGGATAAGGCACGACAACGCAAGGCTAGGCAATGCACGGAAGGCAAGCAAAGAGTAACGGAAGGCAAGGAAGGCAAGCAAAGAGTAACGGAAGGCAAGGAAGGCAAGGGGAAACAAGGCTAAGGCACGACAACGCACGGCTAGGAAATGCACGGCAAGGCAAGCAAAGGGTAACGCAAGGCAAGGCACCGTGAGGCTAGGCAAGGCTAATGCACGAAAACGCAAGGCTAGGCAAGGCACGACAATGCAAGGAAAGCTTAAAGCAATGGAAGGCAAGGTCAGGCGAGATAAGGCAAAGGCACGACAACGCAAGGCTAGGCAATGCACGGAAGGCAAGCAAAGAGTAACGGAAGGTAAGGAAGTCAAGGGAAAGCAAGGAAAGGCAATGGTAACGGAAGGAACGGCACGGCAAGGGGAAACAAGTCTAAGGCACAACACTGAACGCTAGGCAATGCACGGCAAGGCAAGGAAAGGGTAACGCATGGGAAAGCACGGTCAGGCGAGGCAAGGCTACGGCATGACAACGCAAGGCTAGGTAATGCACGGAAAGCAAGCAAAGAGTAACGGAACGCAAGGAAGGCAAGGGAAAGCAAGGGAAGGCAAGGGTAACCGAAGGAACGGCACGACAAGGGGAAACAAGGCTAAGGCACGACAACGTAGGGCTAGGCAATGCACGGCAAGGCAAGGAAAGGGTAACGCAAGGCAAGGCACGGTCAGGCAAGGCAAGGCTAAGGCACGACAACGCAAGGCTAGGCAATGCACGGAAGGCAAGCAAAGAGTAACGGAAGGTAAGGAAGGCCAGGGAAAGCAAAGAAAGGAAAGTGTAACGGAAGGAAAGGCACGGCAAGGGGAAACAAGGCTAAGGCACGACAACGCACGGCTAGGCAATGCACGGCAAGGCAAGCAAAGGGTAACGCAAGGAAAGGCACGGTGAGGCTAGGCAAGTCTAATGCACGAAAACGCAAGGCTAGGCGATGCACGACAATGCAAGGAAAGCTTAAAGCAAAGGAAGGCAAGGTCAGGTGAGATAAGGCTAAGGCACGACAACGCAAGGCTAAGAAATTCAGGGAAGGCAAGCAAAGAGTAACGGAAGGCAAGCAAGGCAAGGAAAAGGAAGGAAAGGCCAGGGTAACGGAAGGAACGGCACGGCAAGGGGAAACAAGTCTAAGGCACGACACCGAACGCTAGGCAATGAACGGCAAGGCAAGGAAAGGGTAACGCATTTGAAAGCACGGTCAGGCGAGGCAACGCTAAAGCACGACAACGCAAGGCTAGGCAATGCACGGAAGGCAAGCAAAGAGTAACGGAAGGTAAGGAAGGCAAGGGAAAGCAAGGAAAGGCAAGGGTAACGGAAGGAACGGCACGGCAAGGGGAAACAAGGCTAAGGCACGACAACGCACGCTAGGCAATGCACGGCAAGGCAAGGAAAGGGTAACGCAAGGGAAAGCACGGTCAGGCGAGGCAAGGCTAAGGCACGACAACGCAAGGCTAGGCAATGCACGGAAGGCAAGCAAAGAGTAACGGAAGGTAAGGAAGGCAAGGGAAAGCAAAGAAAAGCAAGTGTAACGGAAGGAACGGCACGGCAAGGGGAAACAAGGCTAAGGCACGACAACGCACGGCTAGGCAATGCACGGCAAGGCAAGCAAAGGGTAACGCAAGGCAAGGCACGGTGAGGCTAGGCAAGGCTAATGCACGAAAACGCAAGGCTAGGCAATGCACGACAATGCAAGGAAAGCTTAAAGCAAAGGAAGGCAAGGTCAGGCGCGATAAGGCAAAGGCACGACAACGCAAGGCTAGGCAATTCAGGGAAGGCAAGCAAAGAGTAACGGAAGGTAAGCAAGGCATGGAAAAGCAAGGAAAGGCAAGGGTAACGGAAGGAACGGCACGGCAAGGGGAAACAAGTCTAAGGCACGACACCGAACGCTAGGCAATGAACGGCAAGGCAAGGAAAGGGTAACGCATGGGAAAGCACGGTCAGGCGAGGCAAGGCTAAGGCACGACAACGCAAGGCTTGGCAATGCACGGAAGGCAAGCAAAGAGTAACGGAAGGTAAGGAAGGCAAGGGAAAGCAAGGAAAGGCAAGTGTAACGGAAGGAACGACACGGCAAGGAGAAACAAGGCTAAGGCAGGACAACGCACGGCTAGGCAATGCACGGCAAGGCAAGGAAAGGGTAACGCAGGGGAAGGCACGGTCAGGTGAGGCAAGGATAAGGCACGACAATGCAAGGCTAGGCAATGCACGGCAAGGCAAGGAAAGAGTAACGGAAAGAAAGGAAGGCAAGGCAAAGGCAGGCAAGGCAAGTGTAATAAAAGGCACGCCACGGCAAGGGGAAACAAGGCTAAGGCACGACAACGCACGGCTAGGCAATGCAGGGCAAGGCATGGAAAGGGTAACGCAAGGCAAGGCACTGTGAGGCTAGGCAAGGCTAATGCACGACAACGCAAGGCTAGGCAATGCACGACAATGCAAGGAAAGCTTAAAGCAAAGGAAGGCACGGTCAGGCGAGGCAAGGCTAAGGCACGACAACGCAAGGCTAGGCAATGCACGGAAGGCAAGCAAAGAGTAACGGAAGGTAAGGAAGGCAAGGGAAAGCAAGGAAAGGCAAGGGTAACGGAAGGAACGGCACGGCAAGGGGAAACAAGGCTAAGGCACGACAACGCACGGCTAGGCAATGCACGGCAAGGCAAGGAAAGGGGAACGCATGGGAAAGCACGTTCAGGCGAGGCAAGGCTAAGGCACGACAACGCAAGGCTAGGCAATGCACGGAAAGCAAGCAAAGAGTAACGGAACGCAAGGAAGGCAAGGGAAAGCAAGGGAAGGCAAGGGTAACGGCAGGAACGGCACGGCAAGGGGAAACAAGGCTAAGGCACGACAACGCACGGCTAGGCAATGCACGGCAAGGCAAGGAAAGGGTAAAGCAAGGCAAGGCACGGTGAGGCTAGGCAAGGCTAATGCACGACAACGCAAGGCTAGGCAATGCACGACAATGCAAGGAAAGCTTAAAGCAAAGGAAGGCAAGGTCAGGCGAGATAAGGCAAAGGCACGACAACGCAAGGCTAGGCAATTCAGGGAAGGCAAGCAAAGAGTAACGGAAGGTAAGCAAGGCAAGGAAAAGCAAGGAAAGGCAAGGGTAACGGAAGGAACGGCACGGCAAGGGGAAACAAGTCTAAGGCACGACACCGAACGCTAGGCAATGAACGGCAAGGCAAGGAAAGGGTAACGCATGGGAAAGCACGGTCAGGCGAGGCAAGGCTAAGGCACGACAACGCAAGGCTAGGCAATGCACGGAAGGCAAGCAAAGAGTAACGGAAGGTAAGGAAGGCAAGGGAAATCAAGGAAAGGCAAGTGTAACGGAAGGAACGGCACGGCTAGGGGAAACAAGGCTAAGGCACGACAACGCACGGCTAGGCAATGCACGGCAAGGCAAGCAAAGGGTAACGCAAGGAAAGGCACGGTGAGGCTAGGCAAGGCTAATGCACGAAAACGCAAGGCTAGGCGATGCACGACAATGCAAGGAAAGCTTAAAGCAAAGGAAGGCAAGGTCAGCCGAGATAAGGCTAAGGCACGACAACGCAAGGCTAGGCAATGCACGGCAAGGCAAGGAAAGGGTAACGCAGGGGAAGGCACGGTCTGGTGAGGCAAGCATAAGGCACGACAATGCAAGGCTAGGCAATGCACGGCAAGGCAAGGAAAGAGTAACGGAAGGAAAGGAAGGCAAGGCAAAGCCAGGCAAGGCAAGTATAACAAAAGGCACGCCACGGCAAGGGGAAAGAAGGGTAAGGCACGACAACGCACGGCTAGGCAATGCACGGCAAGGCAAGGAAAGGGTAACGCAAGGCAAGGCACGGTGAGGCTAGGCAAGGCTAATGCACGACAACGCAAGGCTAGGCAATGCACGACAATGCAAGGAAAGCTTAAAGCAAAGGAAGGCACGGTCAGGCGAGATAAGGCTAATGCACGACAACGCAAGGCTAGGCAATGCACAGAAAGCAAGCAAGGAGTAACGGAACGCAAGGAAGGAAAGGGAAAACAAGGGAAGGCAAGGGTAACGGAAGGAACGGCACGGCAAGGGGTAATAAGTCTAAGGCACGAGAAGGCAGGGCTAGGCAATTCACCGCAAGGCAAGGAAAGGGTAACGCAAGGGAAGGCACGGTCAGGTGAGGCAAGGCTAATGCACGACAATGCAAAGCTAGGCAGTGCACGGCAAGGGAAGGAAAGAGTAACGGAAGGAAAGGAAGGCAAGGCAAAGCCAGGCAAGGCAAGTGTAACAAAAGGCACGGCACGGCAAGGGTAAACAATGCTAAGGCACGACAACGCACAGCTAGGCAATGCACGGCAAGGCAAGGAATGGGTAACGCAATTCAAGGCACGGTCAGGCGAGGTAAAGATAAGGCACGACAACGCAAGGCTAGGCAATGCACGGAAGGCAAGCAAAGAGTAACGGAAGGTAAGGAAGGCAAGGGAAAGCAAGGAAAGGCAATGGTAACGGAAGGAACGGCACGGCAAGGGGAAAGAAGTCTAAGGCACAACACTGAACGCTAGGCAGTGCACGGCAAGGCAAGGAAAGGGTAACGCATGGGAAAGCACTGTCAGGCGAGGCAAGGCTACGGCATGACAACGCAAGGCTAGGTAATGCACGGAAAGCAAACGAAGAGTAACGGAACGCAAGGAAGGCAAGGGAAAGCAAGGGAAGGCAAGGGTAACGGAAGGAACGGCACGGCAAGGGGAAACAAGGCTAAGGCACGGCAACGTAGGCTAGGCAATGCACGGCAAGGCAAGGAAAGGGTAACGCATGGGAAAGCACGTTCAGGCGAGGCAAGGCTAAGGCACGACAACGCAAGGCTAGGCAATGCACGGAAGGCAAGCAAAGAGTAACGGAAGGTAAGGAAGGCCAGGGAAAGCAAAGAAAGGAAAGTGTAACGGAAGGAAAGGCACGGCAAGGGGAAACAAGGCTAAGGCACGACAACGCACTACTAGGATATGCACGGCAAGGCAAGCAAAGGGTAACGCAAGGAAAGGCACGGTGAGGCTAGGCAAGTCTAATGCACGAAAACGCAAGGCTAGGCGATGCACGACAATGCAAGGAAAGCTTAAAGCAAAGGAAGGCAAGGTCAGGTGAGATAAGGCGAAGGCACGACAACGCAAGTCTAGGAAATTCAGGGAAGGCAAGCAAAGAGTAACGGAATGTAAGAAAGGCAAGGAAAAGGAAGGAAAGGCCAGGGTAACGGAAGGAACGGCACGGCAAGGGGAAACAAGGCTAAGGCACGACAACGCACGCTAGGCAATGCACGGCAAGGCAAGGAAAGGGTAACGCATGGGAAAGCACGGTCAGGCGAGGCAAGGCTAAGGCATGACAACGCAAGGCTAGGCAATGCACGGAAAGCAAGCAAAGAGTAACGGAACGCAAGGAAGGCAAGGGAAAGCAAGGAAGGCAAGGGAAAGCAAGGGAAGGCAAGGGTAACGGAAGGAACGGCACGGCAAGGGGTAACAAGGCTAAGGCACGACAACGCAAGGCTAGGCAATGCACGGAAGGCAAGCAAAGAGTAACGGAAGGTAAGGAAGGCAAGGGAAAGCAAAGAAAAGCAAGTGTAACGGAAGGAAAGGCACGGAAAGGGGAAACAAGGCTAAGGCACGACAACGCACGGCTGGGCAATGCACGGCAAGGCAAGCAAAGGGTAACGCAAGGAAAGGCACGGTGAGGCTAGGCAAGGCTAATGCACGAAAACGCAAGGCTAGGCAATGCACGACAATGCAAGGAAAGCTTAAAGCAAAGGAAGGCAAGGTCAGGCGCGATAAGGCAAAGGCACGACAACGCAAGGCTAGGCAATTCAGGGAAGGCAAGCAAAGAGTAACGGAAGGTAAGGAAGGCAAGGGAAAGCAAGGAAAGGCAAGTGTAACGGAAGGAACGACACGGCAAGGGGAAACAAGGCTAAGGCAGGACAACGCACGCTAGGCAATGCACGGCAAGGCAAGGAAAGTGTAACACATGGGAAAGCACGGTCAGGCGAGGCAAGGCTAAGGCATGACAACGCAAGGCTAGGCAATGCACGGAAAGCAAGCAAAGAGTAACGGAACGCAAGGAAGGCAAGGGAATTCAAGGGAAGGAAAGGGTAACGGAAGGAACGGCACGGCAAGGGGTAACAAGGCTAAGGCACGACAACGCAGGGCTAGGCAATGCACGGCAAGGCAAGGAAAGGGTAACGCAGGGGAAGGCACGGTCAGGTGAGGCAAGGATAAGGCACGACAATGCAAGGCTAGGCAAAGCACGGCAAGGCAAGGAAAGAGTAACGGAAGGAAAGGAAGGCAAGGCAACGCCAGGCAAGGCAAATGTATGAAAAAGGCACGGCACAGCAAGGGGAAACAAGGCTATGGCACGACAACGCACGGCTAGGCAATGCACGGCAAGGCAAGGAAACCTTAAAGCAAAGGAAGGCACGGTCAGGCGAGATAAGGCTAAGGCACGACAACGCAAGGCTAGGCAATGCAGGGAAGGGAAGCAAAGAGTAACGGAAGGTAAGCAAGGCAAGGAAAAGCAAGGAAAGACAAGGGTAACGGAAGGAACTGCACGGCAAGGGGAAACAAGGCTAAGGCACGGCAACGCAGGCTGGGCAATGCACGGCAAGGCAAGGAAAGGGTAACGCATGGGAAAGCACGTTCAGGCGAGGCAAGGCTAAGGCACGACAACGCAAGGCTAGGCAATGCACGGCAAGGCAAGCAAAGAGTAACGGAAGGAAAGGAAGGCAAGGGAAAGCAAGGCAAGGCAAGTGTAACGGAAGGAACGGCACGGCAAGGGGAAACAAGGCTAAGGCACGACAACGCACGGCTAGGCAATGCACGGCAAGGCAAGCAAAGGGTAAAGCAAGGCAAGGCACCGTGAGGCTAGGCAAGGCTAATGCACGACAACGCAAGGCTAGGCAATGCACGACAATGCAAGGAAAGCTTAAAGCAAAGGAAGGCACGGTCAGGCGAGATAAGGCAAAGGCACGGCAACGCAAGGCTAGGCAATTCAGGGAAGGCAAGCAAAGAGTAACGGAAGGTAAGCAAGGCAAGGAAAAGCAAGGAAAGGCAAGGGTATCGGAAGGAACGGCACGGCAAGGGGAAACAAGGCTAAGGCACGACAACGCACGGCTAGGCAATGCACGGCAAGGCAAGGAAAGGGTAACGCAAGGGAAAGCACGGTCAGGTCAGGCAAGGATAAGGCACGAAAATGCAAGGCTAGGCAATGCACGGCAAGGCAAGGAAAGAGTAACGGAAGGAAAGGAAGGCAAGGCAAAGCAAGGCAAGGCAAGTGTAACAAAAGGCAAGCCACGGCAAGGGGAAACAAGGCTAAGGCACGACAACGCACGGCTAGGCAATGCACGGCAAGGCAAGGAAAGGGTAACGCAGGGGAAGGCACGGTCAGGCGAGATAAGGCATAAGGCACGACAACGCAAGGCTAGGCAATGCAGGGAAGGCAAGCAAAGAGTAACGGAAGGTAAGCAAGGCAAGGAAAAGCAAGGAAAGGCAAGGGTAACGGAAGGAACGGCACGGCAAGGGGAAACAAGTCTAAGGCACGACACCGAACGCTAGGCAATGAACGGCAAGGCAAGGAAAGGGTAACGCATGGGAAAGCACGGTCAGGCGAGGCAAGGCTAAGGCACGACAACGCAAGGCTAGGCAATGCACGGAAGGCAAGCAAAGAGTAACGGAAGGTAAGGAAGGCAAGGGAAAGCAAGGAAAGGCAAGTGTAACGGAAGGAACGGCACGGCAAGGGGAAACAAGGCTAAGGCACGACAACGCACGCTAGGCAATGCACGGCAAGGCAAGGAAAGGGTAACGCATGGGAAAGCACGGTCAGGCGAGGCAAGGCTAAGGCATGACAACGCAAGGCTAGGCAATGCACGGAAAGCAAGCAAAGAGTAACGGAACGCAAGGAAGGCAAGGGAAAGCAAGGGAAGGCAAGGGTAACGGAAGGAACGGCACGGCAAGGGGTAACAAGGCTAAGGCACGACAACGCAGGGCTAGGCAATGCACGGCAAGGCAAGGAAAGGGTAACGCAAGGGAAGGCACGGTCAGGTGAAAGCAAGGATAAGGCACGACAATGCAAGGCTAGGCAATGCACGGCAAGGCGGCAAGGGGAAGGCACAAGCCAGGCAAGGCAATAAGGCACGACAAGGGGAAACAAGGCTAAGGCACGACAACGCACGGCTAGGCAATGCACGGCAAGGCAAGGAAAGGGTAACGCAAGGCAAGGCACGGTGAGGCTAGGCAAGGCTAATGCACGACAACGCAAGGCTAGGCAATGCACGACAATGCAAGGAAAGCTTAAAGCAAGGAAAGGCACGGTCAGGCGAGATAAGGCTAAGGCACGACAACGCAAGGCTAGGCAATGCACGGAAGGCAAGCAAAGAGTAACGGAACGTAAGGAAGGCAAGGGAAAGCAAGGAAAGGCAAGGGTAACGGAAGGAACGGCACGGCAAGGGGAAACAAGGCTAAGGCACGACAACGCAGGCTAGGCAATGCACGGCAAGGCAAGGAAAGGGTAACGCATGGGAAAGCACGGTCAGGCGAGGCAAGGCTAAGGCAAGACAACGCAAGGCTAGGCAATGCACGGAAAGCAAGCAAAGAGTAACGGAATGCAAGGAAGGCAAGGGAAAGCAAGGGAAGGCAAGGGTAACGGAAGGAAGACACGGCAAGGGGAAACAAGGCTAAGGCACGACAACGCACGGCTAGGCAAGGCACGGCAAGGCAAGGAAAGGGTAACGCAAGGCAAGGCACGGTGAGGCTAGGCAAGGCTAATGCACGACAACGCAAGGCTAGGCAATGCACGACAATGCAAGGAAAGCTTAAAGCAAAGGAAGGCACGGTCAGGCGAGATAAGGCTAAGGCACGACAACGCAAGGCTAGGCAATGCAGGGAAGGCAAGCAAAGAGTAACGGAAGGTAAGGAAGGCAAGGAAAAGCAAGGAAAGGCAAGGGTAACGGAAGGAACGGCACGGCAAGGGGAAACAAGGCTAAGGCACGACAACGCAGGCTAGGCAATGCACGGCAAGGCAAGGAAAGGGTAACGCATGGGAAAGCACGGTCAGGCGAGGCAAGGCTAAGGCACGACAACGCAAGCCTAGGCAATGCACGGAAGGCAAGCAAAGAGTAACGGAAGGCAAGGAAGGCAAGGGAAAGCAAGGGAAAGGCAAGGGTAACGGAAGGAACGGCACGGCAAGGGGAAACAAGGCTAAGGCACGACAACGCACGGCTAGGCAATGCACGGCAAGGCAAGGAAAGGGTAACGCAAGGCAAGGCACGGTCAGGCGAGGCAAGGCTAAGGCACGACAACGCAAGGCTAGGTAATGCACGGAAGGCAAGCAAAGAGTAACGGAAGGTAAGGAAGGCAAGGGAAAGCAAGGAAAGGCAAGTGTAACGGAAGGAACGGCACGGCAAGGGGAAACAAGGCTAAGGCACGACAACGCACGGCTAGGCAATGCACGGCAAGGCAAGCAAAGGGTAACGCAAGGCAAGGCACGGTGAGGCTAGGCAAGGCTAATGCACGAAAACGCAAGGCTAGGCAATGCACGACAATGCAAGGAAAGCTTAAAGCAAAGGAAGGCAAGGTCAGGCGAGATAAGGCTAAGGCACGACAACGCAAGGCTAGGCAATTCACGGAAGGCAAGCAAAGAGTAACGGAAGGTAAGCTAGGCAAGGAAAAGCAAGGAAAGGCAAGGGTAACGGAAGGAACGGCACGGCAAGGGGAAACAAGTCTAAGGCACGACACCGAACGCTAGGCAATGAACGGCAAGGCAAGGAAAGGGTAACGCATGGGAAAGCACGGTCAGGCGAGGCAAGGCTAAGGCACGACAACGCAAGGCTAGGCAATGCACGGAAGGCAAGCAAAGAGTAACGGAAGGTAAGGAAGGCAAGGGAAAGCAAGGAAAGGCAAGTGTAACGGAAGGAACGGCACGGCAAGGGGAAACAAGGCTAAGGCACGACAACGCACGGCTAGGCAATGCACGGCAAGGCAAGGAAAGGGTAACGCAGGGGAAAGGCACGGTCAGGCGAGGCAAGGCATAAGGCACGACAATGCAAGGCTAGGCAATGCACGGCAAGGCAAGCAAAGAGTAACGGAAGGTAAGGAAGGCAAGGGAAAGCAAGAAAGGCAAGTGTAACGAAGGAAAGGCACGCCACGGCAAGGGGAAACAAGGCTAAGGCACGACAACGCACGGCTAGGCAATGCACGGCAAGGCAAGGAAAGGGTAACGCAAGGAAGGCACGGTGAGGCTAGGCAAGGCTAATGCACGACAACGCAAGGCTAGGCAATGCACGACAATGCAAGGAAAGCTTAAAGCAAAGGAAGGCAAGGTCAGGTGAGATAAGGCTAAGGCACGACAACGCAAGGCTAGGCAATTCAGGGAAGGCAAGCAAAGAGTAACGGAAGGTAAGCAAGGCAAGGAAAAGCAAGGAAAGGCAAGGGTAAAGGAAGGAACGGCACGGCAAGGGGAAACAAGGCTAAGGCACGACAACGCAGGCTAGGCAATGCACGGCAAGGCAAGGAAAGGGTAACGCATGGGAAAGCACGGTCAGGCGAGGCAAGGCTAAGGCACGACAACGCAAGGCTAGGCAATGCACGGAAAGGAAGCAAGGAGTAACGGAACGCAAGGAAGGAAAGGGAAAGCAAGGGAAGGCAGGGGTAACGGAAGGAACGGCACGGCAAGGGGTAACAAGGCTAAGGCAAGAGAAGGCAGGGCTAGGCAATTCACCGCAAGGCAAGGAAAGGGTAACGCAAGGGAAGGCACGGTCAGGTGAGGCAAGGCTAATGCACGACAATTCAAGGCTAGGCAGTGCACGGCAAGGCAAGGAAAGAGTAACGGAAGGAAAGGAAGGCAAGGCAAAGCCAGGCAAGGCAAGTGTAACAAAAGGCACGGCACGGCAAGGGTAAACAAGGCAAAGGCACGACAACGCACAGATAGGCAATGCACGGCAAGGCAAGGAAAGGGTAACGCAATTCAAGGCACGTTCAGGCGAGGTAAGTATAAGGCACGACAACGCAAGGCTAGGCAATGCACGGAAGGCAAGCAAAGAGTAACGGAAGGTAAGGAAGGCAAGGGAAAGCAAGGAAAGGCAAGTGTAACGGACGGAACGGCATGGCAAGTGGAAACAAGGCTAAGGCACGACAACGCACGCTAGGCAATGCACGGCAATTCAAGGAAAGGGTAACGCATGAGAAAGCACGGTCAGGCGAGGCAAGCCTAAGGCATGACAACGCAAGGCTAGGCAATGCACGGAAAGCAAGCAAAGAGTAACGGAACGCAAGGAAGGCAAGGGAAAGCAAGGGAAGGCAAGGGTAACGGAAGGAACGGCACGGCAAGGGGTAACAAGGCTAAGGCAGGACAACGCAGGGCTAGGCAATGCACGGCAAGGCAAGGAAAGAGCAACGGAAGGAAAGGAAGGCAAGGAACGCCAGGCAAGGCAAGTGTAACAAAAGGCACGCAACGGCAAGGGGAAACAAGGCTAAGGCACGACAACACACGCCTAGGAAATTCACGGCAAGGCAAGGAAAGGGTAACGCAAGGCAAGGCACGGCGAGGCTAGGCAAGGTTATTGCACGACAACGCAAGGCTAGGCAATGCACGACAATGCAAGGAAAGCTTAAAGCAAAGGAAGGCACGGTCAGGCGAGATAAGGCTAAGGCACGACAACGCAAGGCTAGGCAATGCACGGAAGGCAAGCAAAGAGTAACGGAACGCAAGGAAGGCAAGGGAAAGCAAAGAAAGGCAAGGGTAACGGAAGGAACGGCACGGCAAGGGGAAAAAAGGCTAAGGCACGACAACGCCCGCTAGGCAATGCACTGCAAGGGAAGGAAAGGGTAACGCATGGGAAAGCACGGTCAGGCGAGGCAAGGCTAAGGAAAGCCAACGCAAGGCTAGGCAATGCACGGAAAGCAAGCAAGGAGTAACGGAATGCAAGGAAGGAAAGGGAAAGCAAGGGAAGGCAAGGGTAACGGAAGGAACGGCACGGCAAGGGGTAACAAGGCTAAGGCACGACAACACACGGCTAGGAAATGCAAGGCAAGGCTAGGAAAGGGTAACGCAAGGCAAGGCACGATGAGGCTAGGCAAGGTTAATGCACGACAAGGCAAGGCTAGGCAATGCACGACAATGCAAGGAAAGCTTAAAGCAAAGGAAGGCACGGTCAGGCGAGATAAGGCTAAGGCACGACAACCCAAGCCTAGGCAATGCACGGAAGGCAAGCAAAGAGTAACGGAAGGTAAGGAAGGAAAGGGAAAGCAAAGAAAGGCAAGTGTAACGGAAGGAACGGCAAGGCAAGGGGAAACAAGGCTAAGGCACGACAACGCACGGCTAGGCAATGCACGGCAAGGCAAGGAAAGGGTAACGCATGGGAAAGCACGGTCAGGCGAGGCAAGGCTAAGGGATGACAACGCAAGGCTAGGCAATGCACGGAAAGCAAGCAAAGAGTAACGGAACGCAAGGAAGGCAAGGGAAATCAAGGAAAGGCAAGTGTAACGGAAGGAACGGCAAGGCAAGGGGAAACAAGGCTAAGGCACGACAACGCACGGCTAGGCAATGCACGGCAAGGCAAGGAAAGGGTAACGCATGGGAAAGCACGGTCAGGCGAGGCAAGGCTAAGGGATGACAACGCAAGGCTAGGCAATGCACGGAAAGCAAGCAAAGAGTAACGGAACGCAAGGAAGGCCAGGGAAATCAAGGAAAGGCAAGTATAACGGAAGGAACGGCACGGCAAGGGGAAACAAGGCTAAGGCACGACAACGCACGGCTAGGCAATGCACGGCAAGGCAAGGAAAGCTTAAAGCAAAGGAAGGCAAGGTCAGGCGAGGTAAGGCAAAGGCACGACAACGCAAGGCTAGGCAATTCAGGGAAGGCAAGCAAAGAGGAACGGAAGGTAAGCAAGGCAAGGAAAAGCAAGGAAAGGCAAGGGTAACGGAAGGAACTGCACGGCAAGGGGAAACAAGTCTAAGGCACGACACCGAACGCTAGGCAATGAACGGCAAGGCAAGGAAAGGGTAACGCATGGGAAAGCACGGTCAGGCGAGGCAAGGCTAAGGCACGACAACGCAAGGCTAGGCAATGCACGGAAGGCAAGCAAAGAGTAACGGAAGGTAAGGAAGGCAAGGGAAAGCAAGGAAAGGCAAGGGTAACGGAAGGAACGGCACGGCAAGGGGAAACAAGTCTAAGGCACGACACCGAACGCTAGGCAATGAACGTCAAGGCAAGGAGAGGGTAACGCATGGGAAAGCACGGTCAGGCGAGGCAAGGCTAAGGCATGACAACGCAAGGCTAGGCAATGCACGGAAAGCAAGCAAAGAGTAACGGAACGTAAGGAAGGCAAGGGAAAGCAAGGGAAGGCAAGGGTAACGGAAGAAACGGCACGGCAAGGGGAAACAAGGCTAAGGCACGGTTACGTAGGCTAGGCAATGCACGGCAAGGCAAGGAAAGGGTAACGCATGGGAAAGCACGTTCAGTCGAGGCAAGGCTAAGGCACGACAACGCAAGGCTAGGCAATGCACGGAAGGCAAGCAAAGAGTAACGGAAGGTAAGGAAGGCCAGGGAAAGCAAAGAAAGGAAAGTGTAACGGAAGGAAAGGCACGGCAAGGGGAAACAAGGCTAAGGCACGACAACGCACGGCTAGGCAATGCACGGCAAGGCAAGCAAAGGGTAACGCAAGGAAAGGCACGGTGAGGCTAGGCAAGTCTAATGCACGAAAACGCAAGGCTGGGCGATGCACGACAATGCAAGGAAAGCTTAAAGCAAAGGAAGGCAAGGTCACGTGAGATAAGGCTAAGGCACGACAACGCAAGGCTAGGAAATTCAGGGAAGGCAAGCAAAGAGTAACGGAAGGTAAGCAAGGCAAGGAAAAGGAAGGAAAGGCCAGGGTAACGGAAGGAACGGCACGGCAAGGGGAAACAAGTCTAAGGCACGACACCGAACGCTAGGCAATGAACGGCAAGGCAAGGAAAGGGTAACGCATTTGAAAGCACGGTCAGGCGAGGCAACGCTAAAGCACGACAACGCAAGGCTAGGCAATGCACGGAAGGCAAGCAAAGAGTAACGGAAGGTAAGGAAGGCAAGGGAAAGCAAGGAAAGGCAAGGGTAACGGAAGGAACGGCACGGCAAGGGGAAACAAGGCTAAGGCACGACAACGCCCGCTAGGCAATGCACTGCAAGGGAAGGAAAGGGTAACGCATGGGAAAGCACGGTCAGGCGAGGCAAGGCTAAGGAAAGCCAACGCAAGGCTAGGCAATGCACGGAAAGCAAGCAAGGAGTAACGGAATGCAAGGAAGGAAAGGGAAAGCAAGGGAAGGCAAGGGTAACGGAAGGAACGGCACGGCAAGGGGTAACAAGGCTAAGGCACGACAACACACGGCTAGGAAATACACGGCAAGGCTAGGAAAGGGTAACGCAAGGCAAGGCACGGTGAGGCTAGGCAAGGTTAATGCACGACAAGGCAAGGCTAGGCAATGCACGACAATGCAAGGAAAGCTTAAACAAAGGAAGGCACGGTCAGGCGAGATAAGGCTAAGGCACGACAACCCAAGGCTAGGCAATGCACGGAAGGCAAGCAAAGAGTAACGGAAGGTAAGGAAGGAAAGGGAAAGCAAAGAAAGGCAAGTGTAACGGAAGGCACGGCACGGAAAGGGGAAACAAGGCTAAGGCACGACACCGAACGCTAGGCAATGAACGGCAAGGCAAGGCAAGGGTAAGGCATTTGAAAGCACGGTCAGGCGAGGCAACGCTAAGGCACGACAACGCAAGGCTAGGCAATGCACGGAAGGCAAGCAAAGAGTAACGGAACGCAAGGAAGGCAAGGGAAATCAAGGAAAGGCAAGTGTAACGGAAGGAACGGCACGGCAAGGGGAAACAAGGCTAAGGCACGACAACGCACGGCTAGGCAATGCACGGCAAGGCAAGGAAAGCTTAAAGCAAAGGAAGGCAAGGTCAGGCGAGATAAGGCAAAGGCACGACAACGCAAGGCTAGGCAATGCAGGGAAGGCAAGCAAAGAGGAACGGAAGGTAAGCAAGGCAAGGAAAAGCAAGGAAAGGCAAGGGTAACGGAAGGAACGGCACGGCAAGGGGAAACAAGTCTAAGGCACGACACCGAACGCTAGGCAATGAACGGCAAGGCAAGGAAAGGGTTACGCATGGGAAAGCACGGTCAGGCGAGGCAAGGCTAAGTCACGACAACGCAAGGCTAGGCAATGCACGGAAGGCAAGTAAAGAGTAACGGAAGGTAAGGAAGGCAAGGGAAAGCAAGGAAAGGCAAGTGTAACGGAAGGAACGGCACGGCAAGGGGAAACAAGGCTAAGGCACGGCAACGTAGGCTAGGCAATGCACGGCAAGGCAAGGAAAGGGTAACGCATGGGAAAGCACGGTCAGGCGAGGCAAGGCTAAGGCACGACAACGCAAGGCTAGGCAATGCATGGAAGGCAAGCAAAGAGTAACGGAACGCAAGGAAGGCAAGGGAAAGCAAGGGAAGGCAAGGGTAACGGAAGGAACGGCACGGCAAGGGGTAAGAAGGCTAAGGCACGACAACGCAGGGCTAGGCAATGCACGGCAAGGCAAGGAAAGGGTAACGCAGGGGAAGGCACGGTCAGGTGAGGCAAGGATAAGGCACGACAATGCAAGGCTAGGCAATGCACGGCAAGGCAAGGATAGAGTAGCGGAAGGAAAGGAAGGCAAGGCAAAGCCAGGCAAGGCAAGTGTAACAAAAGGCACGCCACGGCAAGGGGAAACAAGGCTAAGGCACGACAACGTACGGCTAGGCAAGGCACGGCAAGGCAAGGAAAGGGTAACGCAAGGCAAAGCACTTTGAGGCTAGGCAAGGCTAATGCACGACAACACAAGGCTAGGCAATGCACGACAATGCAAGGAAAGCTTAAAGCAAAGGAAGGCACGGTCAGGCGAGATAAGGCTAAGGCACGACAACGCAAGGCTAGGCAACGCAGGGAAGGGAAGCAAAGAGTAACGGAAGGTAAGCAAGGCAAGGAAAAGCAAGGAAAGGCAAGGGTAACGGAAGGAAGACACGGCAAGGGGAAACAAGGATAAGGCACGACAACGCACGGCTAGGCAATGCACGGCAAGGCAAGCAAAGGGTAACGCAAGGAAAGGCACGGTGAGGCTAGGCAAGGCTAATGCATGAAAACGCAAGGCTAGGCGATGCACGACAATGCAAGAAAAGCTTAAAGCAAAGGAAGGCAAGGTCAGGCGAGATAAGGCTAAGGCACGACAACGCAAGGCTAGGAAATTCAGGGAAGGCAAGCAAAGAGTAACGGAATGTAAGCTAGGCAAGGAAAAGGAAGGAAAGGCCAGGGTAACGGAAGGAACGGCACGGCAATGGGAAACAATTCTAAGGCACTACACCGAACGCTAGGCAATGAACGGCAAGGCAAGGAAAGGGTAACGCATTTGAAAGCACGGTCAGGCGAGGCAACGCTAAGGCACGAGAACGCAAGGCTAGGCAATGCACGGAAGGCAAGCATAGATTAACGGAAGGTAAGGAAGGCAAGGGAAAGCAGGGAAAGGCAAGTGTAACGGAAGGAACGGCACGGCAAGGGGAAACAAGGCTAAGGCACGACAACGCACGGCTAGGCAATGCACGGCAAGGCAAGCAAAGGGTAACGCAAGGCAAGGCACGGTGAGGCTAGGCAAGGCTAATGCACGAAAACGCAAGGCTAGGCAATGCACGACAATGCAAGGAAAGCTTAAACAAAGGAAGGCAAGGTCAGGCGAGATAAGGCAAAGGCACGACAACGCAAGGCTAGGCAATTCAGGGAA
This sequence comes from Macrotis lagotis, assembly GCF_037893015.1. Lineage (NCBI taxonomy): Eukaryota > Metazoa > Chordata > Mammalia > Peramelemorphia > Peramelidae > Macrotis > Macrotis lagotis. The sequence goes on along the minus strand of NW_027422202.1, from coordinate 21,806 downwards.
GGCAAGCAAAGAGTAACGGAAGGTAAGCAAGACAAGGAAAAGCAAGGAAAGGCAAGGTTAACGGAAGGAACGGCACGGCAAGGGGAAACAAGTCTAAGGCACGACACCGAACGCTAGGCAATGAACGGCAAGGCAAGGAAAGGGTTACGCATGGGAAAGCACGGTCAGGCGAGGCAAGGCTAAGGCACGACAACGCAAGGCTAGGCAATGCACGGAAAGCAAGCAAAGAGTAACGGAACGCAAGGAAGGCAAGGGAAAGCAAGGGAAGGCAAGGGTAACGGAAGGAACGGCACGGCGAGGGGTAAGAAGGCTAAGGCACGACAACGCAGGGCTAGGCAATGCACGGCAAGGCAAGGAAAGGGTAACGCAGGGGAAGGCACGGTCAGGTGAGGCAAGGATAAGGCACGACAATGCAAGGCTAGGCAATGCACGGCAAGGCAAGGATAGAGTAGCGGAAGGAAAGGAAGGCAAGGCAAAGCCAGGCAAGGCAAGTGTAACAAAAGGCACGCCACGGCAAGGGGAAACAAGGCTAAGGCACGACAACGCACGCTAGGCAAGGCACGGCAAGGCAAGGAAAGGGTACCGCATGGGGGCAATGCACGACAATGCAAGGAAAGCTTAAAGCAAAGGAAGGCACGGTCAGGCGAGATAAGGCTAAGGCACGACAACGCAAGGCTAGGCAACGCAGGGAAGGGAAGCAAAGAGTAACGGAAGGTAAGCAAGGCAAGGAAAAGCAAGGAAAGGCAAGGGTAACGGAAGGAACGGCACGGCAAGGGGAAACAAGGATAAGGCACGGCAACGCAGGCTAGGCAATGCACGGCAAGGCAAGGAAAGGGTAACTCATGGGAAAGCACGGTCAGGCGAGGCAAGGCTAAGGCATGACAACGCAAGGCTACGCAATGCACGGAAAGCAAGCAAAGAGTAACGGAAAGCAAGGAAGGCAAGGGAAAGCAAGGGAAGGCAAGGGTAACGGAAGGAACGGCACGGCAAGGGGAAACAAGGCTAAGGCACGACAACGTAGGCTAGGCAATGCACGGCAAGGCAAGGAAAGGGTACCGCATGGGAAAGCACGTCCAGGCGAGGCAAGGCTAAGGCACGACAACGCAAGGCTAGGCAATGCACGGAAGGCAAGCAAAGAGTAACGGAAGGTAAGGAAGGCAAGGGAAAGCAAAGAAAGGCAAGTGTAACGGAAGGAACGGCACGGCAAGGGGAAAAAAGGCTCAGGCACGACAACGCACGGCTAGGCAATGCACGGCAAGGCAAGCAAAGGGTAACGCAAACAAAGGCACGGTGAGGCTAGGCAAGGCTAATGCATGAAAACGCAAGGCTAGGCGATGCACGACAATGCAAGAAAAGCTTAAAGCAAAGGAAGGCAAGGTCAGGCGAGATAAGGCTAAGGCACGACAACGCAAGGCTAGGAAATTCAGGGAAGGCAAGCAAAGAGTAACGGAATGTAAGCTAGGCAAGGAAAAGGAAGGAAAGGCCAGGGTAACGGAAGGAACGGCACGGCAAGGGGAAACAAGTCTAAGGCACGACACCGAACGCTAGGCAATGAACGGCAAGGCAAGGAAAGGGTAACGCATGGGAAAGCACGGTCAGGCGAGGCAAGGCTAAGGCACGACAACGCAAGGCTAAACAATGCACGAAAGGCAAGCAAAGAGTAACGGAAGGTAAGGAAGGCAAGGGAAAGCAAGGAAAGGCAAGTGTAACGGAAGGCACGCCACGGCAAGGGGAAACAAGGCTAAGGCACGACAACGCACGGCTAGGCAATGCACGGCAAGGCAAGGAAAGGGTAACGCAGGGGAAGGCACGGTCTGGTGAGGCAAGCATAAGGCACGACAATGCAAGGCTAGGCAATGCACGGCAAGGCAAGGAAAGAGTAACGGAAGGAAAGGAAGGCAAGGCAAAGCCAGGAAAGGCAAGTGTAAGAAAAGGCACGCCACGGCAAGGGGAAACAAGGCTAAGGCACGACAACGCACGGCTAGGCAATGCACGGCAAGGCAAGGAAACTGTAACGCAAGGCAAGGCACGGTGAGGCTAGGCAAGGCTAATGCACGACAACGCAAGGCTAGGCAATGCACGACAATGCAAGGAAAGCTTAAAGCAAAGGAAGGCACGGTCAGGCGAGATAAGGCTAAGGCACGATAACGCAAGGCTAGGCAATTCACGGCAAGGCTAGGAAAGTGTAACGCATGGGAAAGCACGGTCAGGCGAGGCAAGGCTAAGGCACGACAACGCAAGGCTAGGCAATGCACGGAAAGGAAGCAAGGAGTAACGGAACGCAAGGAAGGAAAGGGAAAGCAAGGGAAGGCAGGGGTAACGGAAGGAACGGCACGACAAGGGATAACAAGGCTAAGGCACGAGAAGGCAGGGTTAGGCAATTCACCGCAAGGCAAGGAAAGGGTAACGCAAGGGAATTCACGGTCAGGTGAGGCAAGGCTAATGCACGACAATGCAAAGCTAGGCAGTGCACGGCAAGGCAAGGAAAGAGTAACGGAAGGAAAGGAAGCGAAGGCAAAGCCAGGCAAGGCAAGTGTAACAAAAGGCACGGCACGGCAAGGGTAAACAAGTCTAAGGCACGACAACGCACAGCTAGGCAATGCACGGCAAGGCAAGGAAAGGGTAACGCAATTCAAGGCACGGTCAGGCGAGGTAAGGATAAGGCACGACAACGCAAGGCTAGGCAATGCACGGAAGGCAAGCAAAGAGTAACGGAAGGTAAGGAAGGCAAGGGAAAGCAAGGAAAGGCAAGTGTACCGGAAGGAACGGCATGGCAAGTGGAAACAAGGCTAAGGCACGACAACGCACGCTAGGCAATGCACGGCAATTCAAGGATAGGGTAACGCATGGGAAAGCACGGTCAGGCGAGGCAAGCCTAAGGCATGACAACGCAAGGCTAGGCAATGCACGGAAAGCAAGCAAAGAGTAACGGAACGCAAGGAAGGCAAGGGAAAGAAAGGGAAGGCAAGGGTAACGGAAGGAACGGCACGGCAAGGGGTAACAAGGCTAAGGCAGGACAACGCAGGGCTAGGCAATGCACGGCAAGGCAAGGAAAGAGCAACGGAAGGAAAGGAAGGCAAGGAAAGCCAGGCAAGGCAAGTGTAACAAAAGGCACGCAACGGCAAGGGGAAACAAGGCTAAGGCACGACAACACACGGCTAGGAAATGCACGGCAAGGCAAGGAAAGGGTAACGCAAGGCAAGGCACGGCGAGGCTAGGCAAGGTTATTGCACGACAACGCAAGGCTAGGCAATGCACGAAAATGCAAGGAAAGCTTAAAGCAAAGAAAGGCACGGTCAGGCGAGATAAGGCTAAGGCACGACAACGCAAGGCTAGGCAATGCACGGAAGGCAAGCAAAGAGTAACGGAACGCAAGGAAGGCAAGGGAAAGCAAAGAAAGGCAAGGGTAACGGAAGGAACGGCACGGCAAGGGGAAACAAGGCTAAGGCACGACAACGCCCGCTAGGCAATGCACTGCAAGGGAAGGAAAGGGTAACGCATGGGAAAGCACGGTCAGGCGAGATAAGGCTAAGGCACGACAACGCAAGGCTAGGCAATGCACGGAAGGCAAGCAAAGAGTAACGGAAGGTAAGGAAGGAAAGGGAAAGCAAAGAAAGGCAAGTGTAACGGAAGGAACGGCAAGGCAAGGGGAAACAAGGCTAAGGCACGACAACGCACGGCTAGGCAATGCACGGCAAGGCAAGGAAAGGGTAACGCAAGGCAAGGCACGGTCAGGCGAGGCAAGGCTAAGGGATGACAACGCAAGGCTAGGCAATGCACGGAAAGCAAGCAAAGAGTAACGGAACGCAAGGAAGGCAAGGGAAATCAAGGAAAGGCAAGTGTAACGGAAGGAACGGCAAGGCAAGGGGAAACAAGGCTAAGGCACGACAACGCACGGCTAGGCAATGCACGGCAAGGCAAGGAAAGCTTAAAGCAAAGGAAGGCAAGGTCAGGCGAGATAAGGCAAAGGCACGACAACGCAAGGCTAGGCAATTCAGGGAAGGCAAGCAAAGAGTAACGGAAGGTAAGCAAGGCAAGGAAAAGCAAGGAAAGGCAAGGGTAACGGAAGGAACGGCACGGCAAGGGGAAACAAGTCTAAGGCACGACACCGAACGCTAGGCAATGAACGGCAAGGCAAGGAAAGGGTTACGCATGGGAAAGCACGGTCAGGCGAGGCAAGGCTAAGGCACGACAACGCAAGGCTAGGCAATGCACGGAAGGCAAGTAAAGAGTAACGGAAGGTAAGGAAGGCAAGGGAAAGCAAGGAAAGGCAAGTGTAACGGAAGGAACGGCACGGCAAGGGGAAACAAGTCTAAGGCACAACACTGAACGCTAGGCAATGCACGGCAAGGCAAGGAAAGGGTAACGCATGGGAAAGCACGGTCAGGCGAGGCAAGGCTACGGCATGACAACGCAAGGCTAGGTAATGCACGGAAAGCAAGCAAAGAGTAACGGAACGTAAGGAAGGCAAGGGAAAGCAAGGGAAGGCAAGGGTAACGGAAGAAACGGCACGGCAAGGGGAAACAAGGCTAAGGCACGGTTACGTAGGCTAGGCAATGCACGGCAAGGCAAGGAAAGGGTAACGCATGGGAAAGCACGTTCAGTCGAGGCAAGGCTAAGGCACGACAACGCAAGGCTAGGCAATGCACGGAAGGCAAGCAAAGAGTAACGGAAGGTAAGGAAGGCCAGGGAAAGCAAAGAAAGGAAAGTGTAACGGAAGGAAAGGCACGGCAAGGGGAAACAAGGCTAAGGCACGACAACGCACGGCTAGGCAATGCACGGCAAGGCAAGCAAAGGGTAACGCAAGGAAAGGCACGGTGAGGCTAGGCAAGTCTAATGCACGAAAACGCAAGGCTGGGCGATGCACGACAATGCAAGGAAAGCTTAAAGCAAAGGAAGTCAAGGTCACGTGAGATAAGGCTAAGGCACGACAACGCAAGGCTAGGAAATTCAGGGAAGGCAAGCAAAGAGTAACGGAAGGTAAGCAAGGCAAGGAAAAGGAAGGAAAGGCCAGGGTAACGGAAGGAACGGCACGGCAAGGGGAAACAAGTCTAGGGCACGACACCGAACGCTAGGCAATGAACGGCAAGGCAAGGAAAGGGTAACGCATTTGAAAGCACGGTCAGGCGAGGCAACGCTAAGGCACGACAACGCAAGGCTAGGCAATGCACGGAAGGCAAGCAAAGAGTAACGGAAGGTAAGGAAGGCAAGGGAAAGCAAGGAAAGGCAAGGGTAACGGAAGGAACGGCACGGCAAGGGGAAACAAGGCTAAGGCACGACAACGCCCGCTAGGCAATGCACTGCAAGGGAAGGAAAGGGTAACGCATGGGAAAGCACGGTCAGGCGAGGCAAGGCTAAGGAAAGCCAACGCAAGGCTAGGCAATGCACGGAAAGCAAGCAAGGAGTAACGGAATGCAAGGAAGGAAAGGGAAAGCAAGGGAAGGCAAGGGTAACGGAAGGAACGGCACGGCAAGGGGTAACAAGGCTAAGGCACGACAACACACGGCTAGGAAATACACGGCAAGGCTAGGAAAGGGTAACGCAAGGCAAGGCACGGTGAGGCTAGGCAAGGTTAATGCACGACAAGGCAAGGCTAGGCAATGCACGACAATGCAAGGAAAGCTTAAAGCAAAGGAAGGCAAGGTCAGCCGAGAGAAGGCTAAGGCACGACAACGCACGGCTAGGCAATGCACGGCAAGGCAAGGAAAGGGTAACGCAGGGGAAGGCACGGTCTGGTGAGGCAAGCATAAGGCACGACAATGCAAGGCTAGGCAATGCACGGCAAGGCAAGGAAAGAGTAACGGAAGGAAAGGAAGGCAAGGCAAAGCCAGGCAAGGCAAGTATAACAAAAGGCACGCCACGGCAAGGGGAAACAAGGGTAAGGCACGACAACGCACGGCTAGGCAATGCACGGCAAGGCAAGGAAAGGGTAACGCAAGGCAAGGCACGGTGAGGCTAGGCAAGGCTAATGCACGACAACGCAAGGCTAGGCAATGCACGAAAATGCAAGGAAAGCTTAAAGCAAAGGAAGGCACGGTCAGGCGAGATAAGGCTAATGCACGACAACGCAAGGCTAGGCAATGCACAGAAAGCAAGCAAGGAGTAACGGAACGCAAGGAAGGAAAGGGAAAACAAGGGAAGGCAAGGGTAACGGAAGGAACGGCACGGCAAGGGATAACAAGCCTAAGGCACGAGAAGGCAGGGCTAGGCAATTCACCGCAAGGCAAGGAAAGGGTAACGCAAGGGAAGGCACGGTCAGGTGAGGCAAGGCTAACGCACGACAATGCAAAGCTAGGCAGTGCACGGCAAGGGAAGGAAAGAGTAACGGAAGGAAAGGAAGGCAAGGCAAAGCCAGGCAAGGCAAGTGTAACAAAAGGCACGGCACGGCAAGGGTAAACAATGCTAAGGCACGACAACGGACAGCTAGGCAATGCACGGCAAGGCAAGGAATGGGTAACGCAATTCAAGGCACGGTCAGGCGAGGTAAGGATAAGGCACGACAACGCAAGGCTAGGCAATGCACGGAAGGCAAGCAAAGAGTAACGGAAGGTAAGGAAGGCAAGGGAAAGCAAGGAAAGGCAATGGTAACGGAAGGAACGGCACGGCAAGGGGAAACAAGTCTAAGGCACAACACTGAACGCTAGGCAATGCACGGCAAGGCAAGGAAAGGGTAACGCATGGGAAAGCACTGTCAGGCGAGGCAAGGCTACGGCATGACAACGCAAGGCTAGGTAATGCACGGAAAGCAAACAAAGAGTAACGGAACGCAAGGAAGGCAAGGGAAAGCAAGGGAAGGCAAGGGTAACGGAAGGAACGGCACGGCAAGGGGAAACAAGGCTAAGGCACGGCAACGTAGGCTAGGCAATGAACGGCAAGGCAAGGAAAGGGTAACGCATGGGAAAGCACGTTCAGGCGAGGCAAGGCTAAGGCACGACAACGCAAGGCTAGGCAATGCACGGAAGGCAAGCAAAGAGTAACGGAAGGTAAGGAAGGCCAGGGAAAGCAAAGAAAGGAAAGTGTAACGGAAGGAAAGGCACGGCAAGGGGAAACAAGGCTAAGGCACGACAACGCACTACTAGGATATGCACGGCAAGGCAAGCAAAGGGTAACGCAAGGAAAGGCACGGTGAGGCTAGGCAAGGCTAATGCACGACAACGCAAGGCTAGGCGATGCACGACAATGCAAGGAAAGCTTAAAGCAAAGGAAGGCAAGGTCAGGTGAGATAAGGCGAAGGCACGACAACGCAAGTCTAGGAAATTCAGGGAAGGCAAGCAAAGAGTAACGGAATGTAAGAAAGGCAAGGAAAAGGAAGGAAAGGCCAGGGTAACGGAAGGAACGGCACGGCAAGGGGAAACAAGTCTAAGGCACGACACCGAACGCTAGGCAATGAACGGCAAGGCAAGGAAAGGGTAACGCATTTGAAAGCACGGTCAGGCGAGGCAACGCTAAAGCACGACAACGCAAGGCTAGGCAATGCACGGAAGGCAAGCAAAGAGTAACGGAAGGTAAGGAAGGCAACGGAAAGCAAGGAAAGGCAAGGGTAACGGAAGGAACGGCACGGCAAGGGGAAACAAGGCTAAGGCACGACAACGCACGCTAGGCAATGCACGGCAAGGCAAGGAAAGGGTAACGCATGGGAAAGCACGGTCAGGCGAGGCAAGGCTAAGGCATGACAACGCAAGGCTAGGCAATGCACGGAAAGCAAGCAAAGAGTAACGGAACGCAAGGAAGGCAAGGGAAAGCAAGGGAAGGCAAGGGTAACGGAAGGAACGGCACGGCAAGGGGTAACAAGGCTAAGGCACGACAACGCAAGGCTAGGCAATGCACGGAAGGCAAGCAAAGAGTAACGGAAGGTAAGGAAGGCAAGGGAAAGCAAAGAAAAGCAAGTGTAACGGAAGGAAAGGCACGGAAAGGGGAAACAAGGCTAAGGCACGACAACGCACGGCTGGGCAATGCACGGCAAGGCAAGCAAAGGGTAACGCAAGGAAAGGCACGGTGAGGCTAGGCAAGGCTAATGCACGAAAACGCAAGGCTAGGCAATGTACGACAATGCAAGGAAAGCTTAAAGCAAAGGAAGGCAAGGTCAGGCGCGATAAGGCAAAGGCACGACAACGCAAGGCTAGGCAATTCAGGGAAGGCAAGCAAAGAGTAACGGAAGGTAAGGAAGGCAAGGGAAAGCAAGGAAAGGCAAGTGTAACGGAAGGAACGACACGGCAAGGGGAAACAAGGCTAAGGCAGGACAACGCACGCTAGGCAATGCACGGCAAGGCAAGGAAAGTGTAACACATGGGAAAGCACGGTCAGGCGAGGCAAGGCTAAGGCATGACAACGCAAGGCTAGGCAATGCACGGAAAGCAAGCAAAGAGTAACGGAACGCAAGGAAGGCAAGGGAATTCAAGGGAAGGAAAGGGTAACGGAAGGAACGGCACGGCAAGGGGTAACAAGGCTAAGGCACGACAACGCAGGGCTAGGCAATGCACGGCAAGGCAAGGAAAGGGTAACGCAGGGGAAGGCACGGTCAGGTGAGGCAAGGATAAGGCACGACAATGCAAGGCTAGGCAATGCACGGCAAGGCAAGGAAAGAGTAACGGAAGGAAAGGAAGGCAAGGCAACGCCAGGCAAGGCAAATGTAAGAAAAAGGCAGGGCACAGCAAGGGGAAACAAGGGTAAGGCACGACAATGCACGGCTAGGCAATGCACGGCAAGGCAAGGAAACCTTAAAGCAAAGGAAGGCACGGTCAGGCGAGATAAGGCTAAGGCACGACAACGCAAGGCTAGGCAATGCAGGGAAGGGAAGCAAAGAGTAACGGAAGGTAAGCAAGGCAAGGAAAAGCAAGGAAAGGCAAGGGTAACGGAAGGAACTGCACGGCAAGGGGAAACAAGGCTAAGGCAGGGCAACGCAGGCTGGGCAATGCACGGCAAGGCAAGGAAAGGGTAACGCATGGGAAAGCACGTTCAGGCGAGGCAAGGCTAAGGCACGACAACGCAAGGCTAGGCAATGAACGAAAGGCAAGCAAAGAGTAACGGAAGGTAAGGAAGGCAAGGGAAAGCAAAGAAAGGCAAGTGTAACGGAAGGAACGGCACGGCAAGGGGAAACAAGGCTAAGGCACGACAACGCACGGCTAGGCAATGCACGGCAAGGCAAGCAAAGGGTAAAGCAAGGCAAGGCACCGTGAGGCTAGGCAAGGCTAATGCACGAAAACGCAAGGCTAGGCAAGGCGCGACAATGCAAGGAAAGCTTAAAGCAAAGGAAGGCAAGGTCAGGCGAGATAAGGCAAAGGCACGACAACGCAAGGCTAGGCAATTCAGGGAAGGCAAGCAAAGAGTAACGGAAGGTAAGCAAGGCAAGGAAAAGCAAGGAAAGGCAAGGGTATCGGAAGGAACGGCACGGCAAGGGGTAACAAGGCTAAGGCACGACAACGCAAGGCTAGGCAATGCACGGCAAGGCAAGGAAAGGGTAACGCAAGGGATGGCACGGTCAGGTGAGGCAAGGATAAGGCACGAAAATGCAAGGCTAGGCAATGTACGGCAAGGCAAGGAAAGAGTAACGGAAGGAAAGGAAGGCAAGGCAAAGCCAGGCAAGGCAAGTGTAACAAAAGGCAAGCCACGGCAAGGGGAAACAAGGCTAATGCACGACAACGCACGGCTACGCAATGCACGGCAAGGCAAGGAAAGGGTAACGCAGGGGAAGGCACGGTCTGGTGAGGCAAGCATAAGGCACGACAATGCAAGGCTAGGCAATGCACGGCAAGGCAAGGAAATAGTAACGGAAGGAAAGGAAGGCAAGGCAAAGCCAGGCAAGGCAAGTGTAACAAAAGGCACGGCACGGCAAGGGTAAACAATGCTAAGGCACGACAACGCACAGCTAGGCAATGCACGGCAAGGCAAGGAATGGGTAACGCAATTCAAGGCACGGTCAGGCGAGGTAAGGATAAGGCACGACAACGCAAGGTTAGGCAATGCACGGAAGGCAAGCAAAGAGTAACGGAAGGTAAGGAAGGCAAGGGAAAGCAAGGAAAGGCAAGTGTAACGGAAGGAACGGCATGGCAAGTGGAAACAAGGCTAAGGCACGACAACGCACGCTAGGCAGTGCACGGCAAGGCATGGAAAGGGTAACGCATGGGAAAGCACGGTCAGGCGAGGCAAGCCTAAGTCATGACAACGCAAGGCTAGGCAATGCACGGAAAGCAAGCAAAGAGTAACGGAACGCAAGGAAGGCAAGGGAAAGCAAGGGTAACGGAAGGAACGGCACGGCAAGGGGTTACAAGGCTAAGGCACGACAACGCAGGGCTAGGCAATGCACGGCAAGGCAAGGAAAGAGCAACGGAAGGAAAGGAAGGCAAGGAAAGCCAGGCAAGGCAAGTGTAACAAAAGGCACGCAACGGCAAGGGGAAACAAGGCTAAGGCACGACAACACACGGCTAGGAAATGCACCGCAAGGCAAGGAAAGGGTAACGCAAGGCAAGGCACGGCGAGGCTAGGCAAGGTTATTGCACGACAACGCAAGGCTAGGCAATGCACGACAATGCAAGGAAAGCTTAAAGCAAGGGAAGGCACGGTCAGGCGAGATAAGGCTAAGGCACGACAACGCAAGGATAGGCAATGCACGGAAGGCAAGCAAAGAGTAACGGAAGGCAAGGAAGGCAAGGGAAAGCAAAGAAAGGCAAGGGTAACGGAAGCAACGGCACGGCAAGGGGAAACAAGGCTCAGGCACGACAACGCCCGCTAGGCAATGCACTGCAAGGGAAGGAAAGGGTAACGCATGGGAAAGCACGGTCAGGCGAGGCAAGGTTAAGGAAAGCCAACGCAAGGCTAGGCAATGCACGGAAAGCAAGCAAGGAGTAACGGAATGCAAGGAAGGAAAGGGAAAGCAAGGGAAGGCAAGGGTAACGGAAGGAACGGCACGGCAAGGGGTAACAAAGCTAAGGCACGACAACACACGGCTAGGAAATGCACGGCAAGGCTAGGAAAGGGTAACGCAAGGCAAGGCACGGTGAGGCTAGGCAAGGTTAATGCACGACAAGGCAAGGCTAGGCAATGCACGACAATGCAAGGAAAGCTTAAAGCAAAGGAAGGCACGGTCAGGCGAGATAAGGCTAAGGCACGACAACCCAAGCCTAGGCAATGCACGGAAGGCAAGCAAGGAGTAACGGAAGGTAAGGAAGGAAAGGGAAAGCAAAGAAAGGCAAGTGTAACGGAAGGCACGGCACGGCAAGGGGAAACAAGGCTAAGGCACGACACCGAACGCTAGGCAATGAACGGCAAGGCAAGGAAAGGGTAACGCATTTGAAAGCACGGTCAGGCGAGGCAACGCCAAGGCACGACAACGCAAGGCTAGGCAATGCACGGAAGGCAAGCAAAGAGTAACGGAAAGTAAGGAAGGCAAGGGAAAGCAAGGAAAGGCAAGTGTAACGGAAGGAACGGCAAGGCAAGGGGAAACAAGGCTAAGGCACGACAACGCACGGCTAGGCAATGCACGGCAAGGCAAGGAAAGGGTAACGCCTGGGAAAGCACGGTCAGGCGAGGCAAGGCTAAGGGATGACAACGCAAGGCTAGGCAATGCACGGAAAGAAAGCAAAGAGTAACGGAACGCAAGGAAGGCAAGGGAAATCAAGGAAAGGCAAGTGTAACGGAAGGAACGGCACGGCAAGGGGAAACAAGGCTAAGGCACGACAACGCACGGCTAGGCAATGCACGGAAAGGCAAGGAAAGCTTAAAGCAAAGGAAGGCAAGGTCAGGCGAGATAAGGCTAAGGCACGACAACGCAAGGCTAGGCAATGCAGGGAAGGCAAGCAAAGAGGAACGGAAGGTAAGGAAGGCAAGGGAAAGCAAGGAAAGGCAAGGGTAACGGAAGGAACGGCACGGCAAGGGGAAACAAGTCTAAGGCACGACACCGAACGCTAGGCAATGAACGGCAAGGCAAGGAAAGGGTAGGCACGCATGGGAAAGCACGGTCAGGCGAGGCAAGGCTAAGGCACGACAACGCAAGGCTAGGCAATGCACGGAAGGCAAGTAAAGAGTAACGGAAGGTAAGGAAGGCAAGGGAAAGCAAGGAAAGGCAAGTGTAACGGAAGGAACGGCACGGCAAGGGGAAACAAGTCTAAGGCACAACACTGAACGCTAGGCAATGCACGGCAAGGCAAGGAAAGGGTAACGCATGGGAAAGCACGGTCAGGCGAGGCAAGGCTACGGCATGACAACGCAAGGCTAGGTAATGCACGGAAAGCAAGCAAAGAGTAACGGAACGTAAGGAAGGCAAGGGAAAGCAAGGGAAGGCAAGGGTAACGGAAGAAACGGCACGGCAAGGGGAAACAAGGCTAAGGCACGACAACACACGGCTAGGAAATGCACGGCAAGGCAAGGAAAGGGTAACGCAAGGCAAGGCACGGCGAGGCTAGGCAAGGTTATTGCATGACAACGCAAGGCTAGGCAATGCACGACAATGCAAGGAAAGCTTAAAGCAAAGGAAGGCACGGTCAGGCGAGATAAGGCTAAGGCACGACAACGCAAGTCTAGGCAATGCACGGAAGGCAAGCAAAGAGTAACGGAACGCAAGGAAGGCAAGGGAAAGCAAAGAAAGGCAAGGGTAACGGAAGGAACGGCACGGCAAGGGGAAACAAGGCTAAGGCACGACAACGCCCGCTAGGCAATGCACTGCAAGGGAAGGAAAGGGTAACGCATGGGAAAGCACGGTCAGGCGAGGCAAGGCTAAGGAAAGCCAACGCAAGGCTAGGCAATGCACGGAAAGCAAGCAAGGAGTAACGGAATGCAAGGAAGGAAAGGGAAAGCAAGGGAAGGCAAGGGTAACGGAAGGAACGGCACGGCAAGGGGTAACAAGGCTAAGGCAGGACAACGCAGGGCTAGGCAATGCACGGCAAGGCAAGGAAAGAGCAACGGAAGGAAAGGAAGGCAAGGAAAGCCAGGCAAGGCAAGTGTAACAAAAGGCACGCAACGGCAAGGGGAAACAAGGCTAAGGCACGACAACACACGGCTAGGAAATGCACGGCAAGGCAAGGAAAGGGTAACGCAAGGCAAGGCACGGCGAGGCTAGGCAAGGTTATTGCATGACAACGCAAGGCTAGGCAATGCACGACAATGCAAGGAAAGCTTAAAGCAAAGGAAGGCACGGTCAGGCGAGATAAGGCTAAGGCACGACAACGCAAGTCTAGGCAATGCACGGAAGGCAAGCAAAGAGTAACGGAACGCAAGGAAGGCAAGGGAAAGCAAAGAAAGGCAAGGGTAACGGAAGGAACGGCACGGCAAGGGGAAACAAGGCTAAGGCACGACAACGCCCGCTAGGCAATGCACTGCAAGGGAAGGAAAGGGTAACGCATGGGAAAGCACGGTCAGGCGAGGCAAGGTTAAGGAAAGCCAACGCAAGGCTAGGCAATGCACGGAAAGCAAGCAAGGAGTAACGGAATGCAAGGAAGGAAAGGGAAAGCAAGGGAAGGCAAGGGTAACGGAAGGAACGGCACGGCAAGGGGTAACAAGGCTAAGGCACGACAACACACGGCTAGGAAATGCACGGCAAGGCTAGGAAAGGGTAACGCAAGGCAAGGCACGGTGAGGCTAGGCAAGGTTAATGCACGACAAGGCAAGGCTAGGCAATGCACGACAATGCAAGGAAAGCTTAAAGCAAAGGAAGGCACGGTCAGGCGAGATAAGGCTAAGGCACGACAACCCAAGCCTAGGCAATGCACGGAAGGCAAGCAAAGAGTAACGGAAGGTAAGGAAGGAAAGGGAAAGCAAAGAAAGGCAAGTGTAACGGAAGGAACGGCAAGGCAAGGGGAAACAAGGCTAAGGCACGACAACGCACGGCTAGGCAATGCACGGCAAGGCAAGGAAAGGGTAACGCATGGGAAAGCACGGTCAGGCGAGGCAAGGCTAAGGGATGACAACGCAAGGCTAGGCAATGCACGGAAAGCAAGCAAAGAGTAACGGAACGCAAGGAAGGCAAGGGAAATCAAGGAAAGGCAAGTGTAACGGAAGGAACGGCAAGGCAAGGGGAAACAAGGCTAAGGCACGACAACGCACGGCTAGGCAATGCACGGCAAGGCAAGGAAAGGGTAACGCATGGGAAAGCACGGTCAGGCGAGGCAAGGCTAAGGGATGACAACGCAAGGCTAGGCAATGCACGGAAAGCAAGCAAAGAGTAACGGAACGCAAGGAAGGCCAGGGAAATCAAGGAAAGGCAAGTATAACGGAAGGAACGGCACGGCAAGGGGAAACAAGGCTAAGGCACGACAACGCACGGCTAGGCAATGCACGGCAAGGCAAGGAAAGCTTAAAGCAAAGGAAGGCAAGGTCAGGCGAGATAAGGCAAAGGCACGACAACGCAAGGCTAGGCAATTCAGGGAAGGCAAGCAAAGAGGAACGGAAGGTAAGCAAGGCAAGGAAAAGCAAGGAAAGGCAAGGGTAACGGAAGGAACGGCACGGCAAGGGGAAACAAGTCTAAGGCACGACACCGAACGCTAGGCAATGAACGGCAAGGCAAGGAAAGGGTTACGCATGGGAAAGCACGGTCAGGCGAGGCAAGGCTAAGGCACGACAACGCAAGGCTAGGCAATGCACGGAAGGCAAGTAAAGAGTAACGGAAGGTAAGGAAGGCAAGGGAAAGCAAGGAAAGGCAAGTGTAACGGAAGGAACGGCACGGCAAGGGGAAACAAGTCTAAGGCACAACACTGAACGCTAGGCAATGCACGGCAAGGCAAGGAAAGGGTAACGCATGGGAAAGCACGGTCAGGCGAGGCAAGGCTACGGCATGACAACGCAAGGCTAGGTAATGCACGGAAAGCAAGCAAAGAGTAACGGAACGTAAGGAAGGCAAGGGAAAGCAAGGGAAGGCAAGGGTAACGGAAGAAAAGGCACGGCAAGGGGAAACAAGGCTAAGGCACGGTTACGTAGGCTAGGCAATGCACGGCAAGGCAAGGAAAGGGTAACGCATGGGAAAGCACGTTCAGTCGAGGCAAGGCTAAGGCACGACAACGCAAGGCTAGGCAATGCACGGAAGGCAAGCAAAGAGTAACGGAAGGTAAGGAAGGCCAGGGAAAGCAAAGAAAGGAAAGTGTAACGGAAGGAAAGGCACGGCAAGGGGAAACAAGGCTAAGGCACGACAACGCACGGCTAGGCAATGCACGGCAAGGCAAGCAAAGGGTAACGCAAGGAAAGGCACGGTGAGGCTAGGCAAGTCTAATGCACGAAAACGCAAGGCTGGGCGATGCACGACAATGCAAGGAAAGCTTAAAGCAAAGGAAGGCAAGGTCACGTGAGATAAGGCTAAGGCACGACAACGCAAGGCTAGGAAATTCAGGGAAGGCAAGCAAAGAGTAACGGAAGGTAAGCAAGGCAAGGAAAAGGAAGGAAAGGCCAGGGTAACGGAAGGAACGGCACGGCAAGGGGAAACAAGTCTAAGGCACGACACCGAACGCTAGGCAATGAACGGCAAGGCAAGGAAAGGGTAATGCATTTGAAAGCACGGTCAGGCGAGGCAACGCTAAAGCACGACAACGCAAGGCTAGGCAATGCACGGAAGGCAAGCAAAGTGTAACGGAAGGTAAGGAAGGCAAGGGAAAGCAAGGAAAGGCAAGGGTAACGGAAGGAACGGCACGGCAAGGGGAAACAAGGCTAAGGCACGACAACGCCCGCTAGGCAATGCACTGCAAGGGAAGGAAAGGGTAACGCATGGGAAAGCACGGTCAGGCGAGGCAAGGCTAAGGAAAGCCAACGCAAGGCTAGGCAATGCACGGAAAGCAAGCAAGGAGTAACGGAATGCAAGGAAGGAAAGGGAAAGCAAGGGAAGGCAAGGGTAACGGAAGGAACGGCACGGCAAGGGGTAACAAGGCTAAGGCACGACAACACACGGCTACGAAATACACGGCAAGGCTAGGAAAGGGTAACGCAAGGCAAGGCACGGTGAGGCTAGGCAAGGTTAATGCACGACAAGGCAAGGCTAGGCAATGCACGACAATGCAAGGAAAGCTTAAACAAAGGAAGGCACGGTCAGGCGAGATAAGGCTAAGGCACGACAACCCAAGGCTAGGCAATGCACGGAAGGCAAGCAAAGAGTAACGGAAGGTAAGGAAGGAAAGGGAAAGCAAAGAAAGGCAAGTGTAACGGAAGGCACGGCACGGAAAGGGGAAACAAGGCTAAGGCACGACACCGAACGCTAGGCAATGAACGGCAAGGCAAGGCAAGGGTAAGGCATTTTAAAGCACGGTCAGGCGAGGCAACGCTAAGGCACGACAACGCAAGGCTAGGCAATGCACGGAAGGCAAGCAAAGAGTAACGGAACGCAAGGAAGGCAAGGGAAATCAAGGAAAGGCAAGTGTAACGGAAGGAACGGCACGGCAAGGGGAAACAAGGCTAAGGCACGACAACGCACGGCTAGGCAATGCACGGCAAGGCAAGGAAAGCTTAAAGCAAAGGAAGGCAAGGTCAGGCGAGATAAGGCAAAGGCACGACAACGCAAGGCTAGGCAATTCAGGGAAGGCAAGCAAAGAGGAACGGAAGGTAAGCAAGCCAAGGAAAAGCAAGGAAAGGCAAGGGTAACGGAAGGAACGGCACGGCAAGGGGAAACAAGTCTAAGGCACGACACCGAACGCTAGGCAATGAACGGCAAGGCAAGGAAAGGGTTACGCATGGGAAAGCACGGTCAGGCGAGGCAAGGCTAAGGCACGACAACGCAAGGCTAGGCAATGCACGGAAGGCAAGTAAAGAGTAACGGAAGGTAAGGAAGGCAAGGGAAAGCAAGGAAAGGCAAGTGTAACGGAAGGAACGGCACGGCAAGGGGAAACAAGGCTAAGGCACGACAACGTAGGCTAGGCAATGCACGGCAAGGCAAGGAAAGGGTAACGCATGGGAAAGCACGTTCAGGCGAGGCAAGGCTAAGGCACGACAACGCAAGGCTAGGCAATGCATGGAAGGCAAGCAAAGAGTAACGGAAGGTAAGGAAGGCAAGGGAAAGCAAAGAAAGGCAAGTGTAACTGAAGGAACGGCACGGCAAGGGGAAACAAGGCTAAGGCACGACAACGCACGGCTAGGCAATGCACGGCAAGGCAAGCAAAGGGTAACGCAAGGAAAGGCACGGTGAGGCTAGGCAAGGCTAATGCACGAAAACGCAAGGCTAGGCGATGCACGACAATGCAAGGAAAGCTTAAAGCAAAGGAAGGCAAGGTCAGGCTAGATAAGGCTAAGGCACGACAACGCAAGGCTAGGAAATTCAGGGAAGGCAAGCAAAGAGTAACGGAAGGTAAGCAAGGCAAGGAAAAGGAAGGAAAGGCCAGGGTAACGGAAGGAACGGCACGGCAAGGGGAAACAAGTCTAAGGCACGACACCGAACGCTAGGCAATGAACGGCAAGGCAAGGAAAGGGTAACGCATTTGAAAGCACGGTCAGGCGAGGCAACGCTAAGGCACGAGAACGCAAGGCTAGGCAATGCACGGAAGGCAAGCATAGATTAACGGAAGGTAAGGAAGGCAAGGGAAAGCAGGGAAAGGCAAGTGTAACGGAAGGAACGGCACGGCAAGGGGAAACAAGGCTAAGGCACGACAACGCACGGCTAGGCAATGCACGGCAAGGCAAGCAAAGGGTAACGCAAGGCAAGGCACGGTGAGGCTAGGCAAGGCTAATGCACGAAAACGCAAGGCTAGGCAATGCACGACAATGCAAGGAAAGCTTAAAGCAAAGGAAGGCAAGGTCAGGCGAGATAAGGCAAAGGCACGACAACGCAAGGCTAGGCAATTCAGGGAAGGCAAGCAAAGAGTAACGGAAGGTAAGCAAGACAAGGAAAAGCAAGGAAAGGCAAGGTTAACGGAAGGAACGGCACGGCAAGGGGAAACAAGTCTAAGGCACGACACCGAACGCTAGGCAATGAACGGCAAGGCAAGGAAAGGGTTACGCATGGGAAAGCACGGTCAGGCGAGGCAAGGCTAAGGCACGACAACGCAAGGCTAGGCAATGCACGGAAAGCAAGCAAAGAGTAACGGAACGCAAGGAAGGCAAGGGAAAGCAAGGGAAGGCAAGGGTAACGGAAGGAACGGCACGGCGAGGGGTAAGAAGGCTAAGGCACGACAACGCAGGGCTAGGCAATGCACGGCAAGGCAAGGAAAGGGTAACGCAGGGGAAGGCACGGTCAGGTGAGGCAAGGATAAGGCACGACAATGCAAGGCTAGGCAATGCACGGCAAGGCAAGGATAGAGTAGCGGAAGGAAAGGAAGGCAAGGCAAAGCCAGGCAAGGCAAGTGTAACAAAAGGCACGCCACGGCAAGGGGAAACAAGGCTAAGGCACGACAACGCACGGCTAGGCAAGGCACGGCAAGGCAAGGAAAGGGTAACGCAAGGCAAAGCACTTTGAGGCTAGGCAAGGCTAATGCACGACAACACAAGGCTAGGCAATGCACGACAATGCAAGGAAAGCTTAAAGCAAAGGAAGGCACGGTCAGGCGAGATAAGGCTAAGGCACGACAACGCAAGGCTAGGCAACGCAGGGAAGGGAAGCAAAGAGTAACGGAAGGTAAGCAAGGCAAGGAAAAGCAAGGAAAGGCAAGGGTAACGGAAGGAACGGCACGGCAAGGGGAAACAAGGCTAAGGCACGGCAACGCAGGCTAGGCAATGCACGGCAAGGCAAGGAAAGGGTAACTCATGGGAAAGCACGGTCAGGCGAGGCAAGGCTACGGCATGACAACGCAAGCCTACGCAATGCACGGAAAGCAAGCAAAGAGTAACGGAAAGCAAGGAAGGCAAGGGAAAGCAAGGGAAGGCAAGGGTAACGGAAGGAACGGCACGGCAAGGGGAAACAAGGCTAAGGCACAACACTGAACGCTAGGCAATGCACGGCAAGGCAAGGAAAGGGTAACGCATGGGAAAGCACGGTCAGGCGAGGCAAGCCTAAGGCATGACAACGCAAGGCTAGGCAATGCACGGAAAGCAAGCAAAGAGTAACGGAACGTAAGGAAGGCAAGGGAAAGCAAGGGAAGGCAAGGGTAACGGAAGAAACGGCACGGCAAGGGGAAACAAGGCTAAGGCACGACAACACACGGCTAGGAAATGCACGGCAAGGCAAGGAAAGGGTAACGCAAGGCAAGGCACGGCGAGGCTAGGCAAGGTTATTGCATGACAACGCAAGGCTAGGCAATGCACGACAATGCAAGGAAAGCTTAAAGCAAAGGAAGGCACGGTCAGGCGAGATAAGGCTAAGGCACGACAACGCAAGTCTAGGCAATGCACGGAAGGCAAGCAAAGAGTAACGGAACGCAAGGAAGGCAAGGGAAAGCAAAGAAAGGCAAGGGTAACGGAAGGAACGGCACGGCAAGGGGAAACAAGGCTAAGGCACGACAACGCCCGCTAGGCAATGCACTGCAAGGGAAGGAAAGGGTAACGCATGGGAAAGCACGGTCAGGCGAGGCAAGGCTAAGGAAAGCCAACGCAAGGCTAGGCAATGCACGGAAAGCAAGCAAGGAGTAACGGAATGCAAGGAAGGAAAGGGAAAGCAAGGGAAGGCAAGGGTAACGGAAGAAACGGCACGGCAAGGGGTAACAAGGCTAAGGCAGGACAACGCAGGGCTAGGCAATGCACGGCAAGGCAAGGAAAGAGCAACGGAAGGAAAGGAAGGCAAGGAAAGCCAGGCAAGGCAAGTGTAACAAAAGGCACGCAACGGCAAGGGGAAACAAGGCTAAGGCACGACAACACACGGCTAGGAAATGCACGGCAAGGCAAGGAAAGGGTAACGCAAGGCAAGGCACGGCGAGGCTAGGCAAGGTTATTGCATGACAACGCAAGGCTAGGCAATGCACGACAATGCAAGGAAAGCTTAAAGCAAAGGAAGGCACGGTCAGGCGAGATAAGGCTAAGGCACGACAACGCAAGTCTAGGCAATGCACGGAAGGCAAGCAAAGAGTAACGGAACGCAAGGAAGGCAAGGGAAAGCAAAGAAAGGCAAGGGTAACGGAAGGAACGGCACGGCAAGGGGAAACAAGGCTAAGGCACGACAACGCCCGCTAGGCAATGCACTGCAAGGGAAGGAAAGGGTAACGCATGGGAAAGCACGGTCAGGCGAGGCAAGGCTAAGGAAAGCCAACGCAAGGCTAGGCAATGCACGGAAAGCAAGCAAGGAGTAACGGAATGCAAGGAAGGAAAGGGAAAGCAAGGGAAGGCAAGGGTAACGGAAGGAACGGCACGGCAAGGGGTAACAAGGCTAAGGCACGACAACACACGGCTAGGAAATGCACGGCAAGGCTAGGAAAGGGTAACGCAAGGCAAGGCACGGTGAGGCTAGGCAAGGTTAATGCACGACAAGGCAAGGCTAGGCAATGCACGACAATGCAAGGAAAGCTTAAAGCAAAGGAAGGCACGGTCAGGCGAGATAAGGCTAAGGCACGACAACCCAAGCCTAGGCAATGCACGGAAGGCAAGCAAAGAGTAACGGAAGGTAAGGAAGGAAAGGGAAAGCAAAGAAAGGCAAGTGTAACGGAAGGAACGGCAAGGCAAGGGGAAACAAGGCTAAGGCACGACAACGCACGGCTAGGCAATGCACGGCAAGGCAAGGAAAGGGTAACGCATGGGAAAGCACGGTCAGGCGAGGCAAGGCTAAGGGATGACAACGCAAGGCTAGGCAATGCACGGAAAGCAAGCAAAGAGTAACGGAACGCAAGGAAGGCAAGGGAAATCAAGGAAAGGCAAGTGTAACGGAAGGAACGGCAAGGCAAGGGGAAACAAGGCTAAGGCACGACAACGCACGGCTAGGCAATGCACGGCAAGGCAAGGAAAGGGTAACGCATGGGAAAGCACGGTCAGGCGAGGCAAGGCTAAGGGATGACAACGCAAGGCTAGGCAATGCACGGAAAGCAAGCAAAGAGTAACGGAACGCAAGGAAGGCCAGGGAAATCAAGGAAAGGCAAGTAAAGGGTAACGGAAGGAACGGCACGGCAAGGGGAAACAAGGCTAAGGCACGACAACGCACGGCTAGGCAATGCACGGCAAGGCAAGGAAAGCTTAAAGCAAAGGAAGGCAAGGTCAGGCGAGATAAGGCAAAGGCACGACAACGCAAGGCTAGGCAATTCAGGGAAGGCAAGCAAAGAGGAACGGAAGGTAAGCAAGGCAAGGAAAAGCAAGGAAAGGCAAGGGTAACGGAAGGAACGGCACGGCAAGGGGAAACAAGTCTAAGGCACGACACCGAACGCTAGGCAATGAACGGCAAGGCAAGGAAAGGGTTACGCATGGGAAAGCACGGTCAGGCGAGGCAAGGCTAAGGCACGACAACGCAAGGCTAGGCAATGCACGGAAGGCAAGTAAAGAGTAACGGAAGGTAAGGAAGGCAAGGGAAAGCAAGGAAAGGCAAGTGTAACGGAAGGAACGGCACGGCAAGGGGAAACAAGTCTAAGGCACAACACTGAACGCTAGGCAATGCACGGCAAGGCAAGGAAAGGGTAACGCATGGGAAAGCACGGTCAGGCGAGGCAAGGCTACGGCATGACAACGCAAGGCTAGGTAATGCACGGAAAGCAAGCAAAGAGTAACGGAACGTAAGGAAGGCAAGGGAAAGCAAGGGAAGGCAAGGGTAACGGAAGAAAAGGCACGGCAAGGGGAAACAAGGCTAAGGCACGGTTACGTAGGCTAGGCAATGCACGGCAAGGCAAGGAAAGGGTAACGCATGGGAAAGCACGTTCAGTCGAGGCAAGGCTAAGGCACGACAACGCAAGGCTAGGCAATGCACGGAAGGCAAGCAAAGAGTAACGGAAGGTAAGGAAGGCCAGGGAAAGCAAAGAAAGGAAAGTGTAACGGAAGGAAAGGCACGGCAAGGGGAAACAAGG